>NW_025999927.1:4350022-4441832 GCF_001458135.2 Marmota marmota marmota
CCCGTGACTGGCCCCCGGGGAACTGGGCTGTGCCCGCCGCCGGCAGGTTCCCGGGGCTACACTGCCGTGCCGCCCGGTGCAGAGCTCGCCGCCTGGGGAGGAGCTCCGGTCCCGGTCGCCGGCCGGAGGATGAGAGCGGTGCCGCCGTGGTCCGCTCCTCTGGCCGTGTGCGGGGCATGGCCGCGGCCTTGCACATGCTAAGGGTGCTCCACGGAGCTAGATCCCAGCCCCAAGTTCAGTTATTTTAATAATGAATTCCACATTAGAAAATTTGCACCGAAATATTTTAGAGGTATTTCCTGCACTCAGGAACCCAAGTTTTGTATGTTGGTAGGATTTTAAGAATGGGGGGTTAGTAACGATGACCTATTGTTGGTAAATATTACTAAAATAACAGTTTAAACCTGAAAGTAGTTATGAGAAAAGGTGACGTATTCTTGTTTTCCCTCTATTTTGATTTTACACAGGGCGAGTACCTCAATTTCACTCTGGGGAACCTTTAAGTGAAACGTGGTTAAAATCTTACACACAGGAGAGGCTAATCAACAATAAGTTTGAGAAGAATGATGTTGTCCTTAAACAATCTTCAGAACATCATCTATAACCCGGTAAGGTATTTCTGTAAAATCACTTTTCCCATGGCTGGATTGAGAGCAGATGCAATTGAATAGTAATTACCCATTGGAATGAGACCAGAATAAAATTCAGCAAACATGTACCTACTGTGTGGTAGGAGTGTGGTGGGTGTTCTTGTCCCCTAGGGAGACAGAGGTATTAGTAACAATACAAAGTCATATGAGAATAGTGTCAAACAAAAAATGTGTGCAAGCACATGGAGAAATGTCAGCTTGTGGTGGTGGTGGAGGGTGGGGAGGCTCAGCCCATAAAACATCACTTTAAAAGGGAAATGGATTCTTTTCAAGCTTTTCAATTTATTTTTTAATTAGAACTGTCCATAAGAAGTTAATGTCTCAGCTTTCCCCTCCACTTTTCAAATACATCTTGGTAGTTGAGAAGGGAGAATGTCAAGAGCCAGTGGTGAGACAGAGCGGGGTTAGCAGGGGCTTGTCCAGACCAGGCTGGTTCAAGAACCCCCAAATGACTGTGATTGTCAGAAACAGCAGTGATCACTCTGGGCAGTAAAGAACTCACTTCAGTTTTTGAACTCTCTAGTTTCCACTTCTCTGAAGTTGTATTTAGGTCTGAGATAGGGCAGGTTTGTTTTTGGTAAATCCATTGGAGACTTTTGGGCAACAGAGGTGATGAGAGCCCTTGAAGTAAGTAGGCTCAATTTTTTTTTTGTTTGTTTTCAGTTGTAGTTGTAGACCTTTATTTTTGTTTTTATTTACTTTTATGGGTGCTGAGAATCTAACTCAGTGCCTCACACATGTTAGGGGAGCACTTCACCACTGAGCTACAACCCCAGCTCCATAGGCTCACATTTTTGTTAATTATTTTGTTGCTGTACTTCTTTGCCCTTGAGTTTCAATGTCATTGAGTAGTGTGAAGTACAACCACTATATCAGACAAACTCAGTTTTAGAAGAATTAGTATTTGGTAGTAATGGGTTTAAAAAGGAAAACTTGCTGAATTTGAACCCCGTGAGACATTTAAAATGATTTTGTGCATGTTAGGGCTAAAAGCATCTCAAGGTTGTAGACCTGACATTCTGCAAAGATTAAAACTAATAATAATTATAATAACAGCTGCCTGCCAAGGGTGACTGAAGGGCATCATCTTGGCTCAAGCTGGAGAACAGAGCAGATGGCCAGGGTTTCTGCTCACCCCTACCCTTCATGCACAGACACTTTAAATGTTAGTTAGCAAACTATTTTATAGGTTAAAATCCGAGCATGTCTTGATTCTGGCACACTGGTGATTCTTGTAATTTTTGGAGTTAGCCCCATACCCTGTAGAGTTGGAACAAAAATAAGTCAACTTCTGACTTGAGGAAGAGGAAAGCAGAACAGTGCTGCTTGAGACCAGAAAATGCCTTTGGGCCTGGAGACACATCATGACCTGACTCCAAGGAGAATGTTCTGGTAGATAGCTTTGTTTTTGTTTTTCTGTTTCACAGTCAATTCTCACAAAGTGGTACAAAAGGTTAGGTAGAAAAACTGAGCTGAATGGCAAGAATAATACTTTGCTATGTCTTTAAATTTCCCCATTATTAAGTATTCATAGCATGAAGTGCCACCTTACACTGAAATTACTCTCCCATTTGCAGTTTTTGCTCTACCAGTGGTCAAAAGACAAAAAAACTTGGCACACTAGCAAAGAGATTTTAAATTAATAAGTTAGGATATATTGTAAGCTGGACTTTAAAAATCTGTTTTTCACATGGTGGTTATTTAATTTTGTTAGTGATCAGTTCATACAATGAGGAAGTATTTATTATAGAGTCTCTTCTGTATTCTTTATTAGGCATTATGAAGACAGAACTGTATCTTTTAATTTTTATTTCATTAGTTTTAAAATTTTTGGTCTCTTTTGTACAAACTTTGTCTGTAATAACTCTTCTTGGAAAGGAAAAGGTAATATTGTAACTAGCCTGTGTATTGTTTTCTTAGCATTTCTCTTTGATTTGATGATATTTTAAATATTTTCTTTCCTTTCAAATTGAGTGAAAATGTGGGAGACAGTATCTTCATTTCATATCAGAAATGCTGTCAATGAGTCTTGTCACCCCTGAACACAGGTGGTGCTGTGGCACTGGCACTGCCTCTGACTATGGATGTGACTGCTGTCCTCTTGCTAAAGTGCATACTGCATCCCTATGACTTCTTGTCACTACTTCTGACTTAATGTCTGAGCTGGGAGTTCTGCCAGACAGTGGCGTCAAGTTCATAAAAGAGGAGTTATGCTGAGGTCAAGTTCATGAGAGAGGACACTTTCCAGACACAGAAAGGGATGCTGATTTATAAACTGTAGTCTGCCTAATAATTGCATGCAGTAGGCATTGAATAAGTAGTCATCAGAAAGGCAAAGCAGGATGAATCACCTAGATGTTTTGGCAAGTAATACTGCATCTGACCACTGCTTAACCGGTGGCATTGTGTTTGATGTGATTACATCTGGTTTCTAATTTTTTGTATAAGTTAATAATGACCTGTGAAGCAGCAAAGCATCTAGCCTGGAGTTGCCTGGAAAACAGTGCCCTTCTCCCTCGTCACAAGAGCAGGTGCCGTGGGCTCATGAGTGGGCTGCAGGGCATTTTGTCTCATGAACTTGGTCCAAAACAGTGGAATATCTTGTGGTCTTTTCCAAAGTGGGAAGCATTAACACAGACAACCACAACAGCAAGTGGCCAAAATTCTCAACATGGTTATTTATACTTATCAGACTAGAACAACTTATTTACATTTGCAAACAATGATGGACATAGATTATTTGGTCTCAAAAAGCTCTTTCTAACTGTAAAATTAAGTGTATAATTAAAGATATTTTTGTGGTTATAAGACTATAAGTGCTTATTACATAATCTGGAAAATATACAAATATAAAGAAAATTAAAATCCCATTCTCCACAAAAACTCTTACAACATTTTTGGCTTATTCTTTAGTGTTTTTGTTTTAATGTTTATACTTATTAGTTGAGATCATGGTATATATAATCTTGTAGGTGACTTTCTCATGAAAATTAAACCCAGTATGTTATTCAGCATACTTAACCAGCTGCATTCATGCATGCCTATAGTCCAAGCCACTTGGGAGTTGAGGCAGCAGGATCAGCCGTGTGAGGCCACCTAGGCGACATACATAGTAAGTCACCCATCTTTAAAGGAAAAAACAAATTGCAGATATTGATCTTAACATCTGTAAAGTGTGAAGTACATTATAGAAGATGCTACTGTGTATTTTCAGAGTCAGTTGTGGCTCAGAACAGCATGGAAGTGTAATTCCTTTTGTATTCCTGTACGCAAAACCAGCCACCTACCCAGTAATGCAGCTGCAGCCGTTATCTGTGTGGTTGATGCATTTTTCCTCTGGTCTGTGGACCTCTGTCCTCTCCTCACCCTGCCTGCCGCAGCGATTGGCCATGACCCCAGTGAGATGACTGGCTTCCATAATTTCTTGTCTTATTGCTGAAGCAGTAGGAGCTTGCTGCCTTGGCTCAAAGTTCAGCATCTGCTTGATCACTTGTCTGCCAGAACCCAGTGACAAGGCTGTGAGAGATATTGATCATTTCTTGACCTTGGTGAGGGAAAGGTGGTGACCCAGGTCTATCCACAAGGCTCAGTGTCAAGGCAGAGCTGTGTGCCAACAAACAGACTCCAAAATGCTGTGATGGACAGGGGCAGCTCATCAGCCTGGGAACTGGGGAAAGGTTCCATGGGGAGGCCACACTCCAGCTAAGATCTTGCACATATGAGCTACCAGTCAGCACTATGTGGCTTCTCTTGTTTTGTGTCCTGCCTCTTGATGATCAGAGCCACCTTGGGTAGGCTTAGGCATGCATGTCATCACTCAGGCCAGTGTGGCCTAAAACATGCTGACATCTGGCCTGCACATCCTTGTCAGAGGCTCCAAAGGGGAGGAAGGAGATGCAGAAGATGTAGCCATGTGACGCAGATCCCCACTCAGGGACAGGGAGTCATGTCTAGGAAAGGGGAAAGAAGATCTGACAGTCAGGTCCCAGACAAAAAGGCTGGGGTCCAGGGCTGGTGCTGTGGCTCAGCGGTAGCGCACTTGCCTGGCATGTGAGGCACTGGGTTCGATTCTCAGCACCACACATAAATAAATAAAATAAAGATCTATCAACAACTAAAAAATAAAACTAAAAAACTAAAAAAACTAAAAAATAAAAATAAAAGCAGAATGTCTTTTTTCTAAGGAACTAAGAGTAATTTGCAGATACTATGGGATCCTAGCTCTGTTGGTTGATCCCTTGTAACTGTTTGATTAGTGAAGATGGCTTGAAAGATGCTGGATTCCAAGCAATTTATATTCAGCCTTTAAAAAATGTAGTCATTCTCAAAGCACTTTGCAACATTTGACATTGAGCAAAAAATACTTTATCTTGTTAAGTGTCAGTTCTGCAAAATGGGTATAATGATGCTCCCAGACACATCTGGAAATGATAATAACTGAGAAAATAAAATTGCAAGTCCTGTAAAAAAAAATAAAATAAAACTGTAGTATTTTTTGTCAGTCACTGGGTTTGGTTATAACTACTTGGTAAGTAATTTTGTTTATGTAAACGTATATTTGTTCAATTTTTTTCCCTTAGATGATCCCCTATGTGGGCACCATTTCTGAGCAGCTAGATCCTGGATCGTTAATTGTAATCCGTGGGCATGTTCCTAGTGATGCAGACAGGTAAGATCATTGTATTAGAAGGAAAAAAACCATAAACTGTATGTTTATAATTGTAACAACAAAATATAATGTGGGAGAGACCATTTGGATACTCTGAGGCCTGATCTGCTTTCATCAACAGCTCCATTAAGGTGCTGAGGAGATGAAAATGAATAAGTGACGAAAGATTATTGGAATTTTTTATTTCATTGCTAAAAGTCTGATTTTAAAAAATTGTTTTTTAGTTGTTGATGGACCTTATTTTATTCATTTATTTATATGCAGTGCTGAAAATTAAACCCAGTGCCCATACATGTGAAGCAAGTGCTCTACCACTGATCCACAACCCCAGCCCTAAAAGTTTGATTTTAATATAAGAATAAGATATATAACAAAAAAGGGAATTATTTTCAGATGCTTCAGAGGTGGTTCAGGCATAGTCTAACATTCCACAGCATCTCTTAAGACCATTTGGAGTAGCTTCAAATGGGTAAACTGAGTGCTTCGGGTGAACAGCCTGGACTGGGGTGTATCAGAGCTGGGCTCAGCTGTGTGGCTGATGCTCAAACATGATTTTATAAGGTCAGATTTCAAGCAGGTACCTGGACGTTGGCAGTCAACTCCTCAAGTCGGAAGAGAAGTAGGGTCTGGCTCTACCCTGCTGTCCCTAGGGGGAGGTCCTCTGTCTGGATTTCCTCAGCTAGAATCCCAGCCCCCATCATTGTTTTGGGCAGTTGGGTGACATGTATGAGGACAGGCAGAGCATGGAGGACAAAGGGCAAATGTCAGCTTCCCTTTAAGGCAGCTTCCAGTAGTTTATTGGCAGAGCTTTGACCATGCAGGCCAAGGGAGACCCAGCTTAGACTGAAGGGCTCTTGTTATTGAGGTGGAAGGAAAGGAAGGTGAGGCATCTAGCTGTTGTGGCACCCTGAGTGTGAAGAACAAGGGTCATGTGTCATTTGGCCTGGGTGCTTTCTGGGCTTTTCCCTTTTGCTGGCCTCTGGGCTTCATGTGGTGCCTGTTCTTTCTCACAGATTCCAGGTGGACTTACAGTGCGGCAGCAGCATAAAACCTCGAGCTGACGTAGCTTTTCACTTCAACCCTCGTTTCAAAAGGACCAACTGCATTGTTTGCAACACTCTGATAAGTGAAAAATGGGGATGGGAAGAGATCACCTATGACATGCCCTTCAAAAAGGAAAAATCGTTTGAAATTGTGATTATGGTACTGAAGGACAAATTCCAGGTGGGCTCTGGAGAAGGACAAGCAGAGTCCTAACTAGTGGGGACAAGTGTCCAGGGAGCACTTTACATTTTCAAGCTCACCGTCTGCATCTTACACTCGAGAACGTGCAAGGCTCTGTACTTATCCTCTGAAGTAGGACCAGCAGGCACCTAGCTGTAATTGGGGCACAGCTACTCTCCAGCATATTGTGGCCATGCGGGGACACAGGCCCACTGTCGCTGCATCTTAGTCACATTTCCCCCAGCAGGGCTCAGTTCTGAATTGACATAGCATCACATTAAGTGTGAGAAAGTAAACTATAGCCAGCACCCCGAGTGTGAGGTCTTGCCGTAGGACAGTTATGTAGAATCATGAGGACCTGGTAAATTCTCCCTGGCTTCATGGATTTTCTCATAACCTGAGTGTATGGTGGGAGGTGGAATTTCGTTCTGGAGCCCCTGCCCTTGCTGGCACTCAAGCCCACGGAGCTCTTGCAGACTAGAGATCGCACAACTCTACTAGGGGCCTCACATCTATGCAGGTCTGTGCAGCACCCTGGCCCATGGGTACTGCTCCCAGGGGAAAATCCTCTAACCTCCTAGACTTCCCTCTTCTCACTCTTCTTTGCCCTTTCTAGCCTCCTGTTAGGACAGCAGTCCCTGTACTATTGTTCCTGCTTTAAAGTGTTTACTTTGCTCCCTGGTGGGATTTTAAGTTCCTTGAGTCAGAGACCATCCTGTGTGCTGCTTGGGTTCTAATGTGGTCCCTGCATATGGGGGAAGGCAAGGAGAAGGAGCCAGGGGCTGGTCCTGTTTGCGACTGGCACTATGCTGAGGATTTGCAGGAGCTGCGCTGCTCTCTGCTCACATCTGTGCCCACTGAGGCTGAGGCCATGCTGGCTCCTCCTCACGGGTAGAAAGCAATCCCAGATGAGTTGGGAACTTGCTCATGTTCACTCAATACAGATTTGTGAAACTTCTGACACATGGGTGGTCTCTGTTAGAGTGGTCCCCAAAGACTGTGTGAGGGAGAAATATGGGGTAAATCGTTAACCTAGGTTCCCAGGCCCCAGGACTGGAGGGTGGGGGCCGGGTGGCTCTGAGTCCCTGCATGTCTGCTGCACCTGCCCAGGTTCACAGATGTGCATGTGCATATGTCCCTGAAAGATGTGCATGTCTGTCTGGGGAGGTGGTTCAGGGCACTTAATCAGATCAGGAACCCAGAACTTTCAGGAACTCTGCTGTGCAGAAGCTGTTTTCTGCCATAATTTGGTCAGCTCTAAGTAGAGACCTGTGGGAAAAGGCACAAAATGAAAGCCAAGGAAACATTTGGATTTGGATAATGTTAATTTATTAACTGTTTTGGGGGTGTTGTCTTCTGTGTCCCTCCAGGTGGCTGTGAATGGAAAACACATTCTGCTCTATGCCCACAGGATCAGCCCAGAGAAAATAGACACTCTGGGCATTTATGGCCAAGTGAATGTCCACTCAGTGGGCTTTAGCTTCAGCCTGGTGAGTACCTTCCATGCATAGTGTGGGCCTTTTTTTGCTGATGTTTTCATAAGGAATGGCAGAAAATATCTTTTAACACCTTCAGATGAGATAAAAATAAATAAAATAATAAATCTCTTCCTCAATTTCTTGACCAGGGCTTTATTCTAGCAAAACAACCAACCTTTTTAGCTGGAGAAGATGTATTTTCCTTTCATGGGAGCACAATGGAGTATTTTCACTTTCCTAGAAGTGGGGAGTGTCTGAGTCAGAGTATTTGCAATTTAAGTTTTGCTGTATATTGCCAGCTTGCCCCGAAAGATGAAAACAGTTGGCTCTCTCAGCGGCAGTGCCATCTGCTCACATTCTTGTTGAAATCTGAGCTCATTCTCTTTAACGCTTGCCACTGAGGGAAGCCCCAGTGTCAAGTGTTCTGGGATCATTATTTTCAAGGATATTTTCATGTTTAGTATCATTTAATTTTTTGATATGTTGAATAGGTTACATTCTGATGGGATATTAACCTTTACTGTCTTTTCTTTAGGATTTACAGAATACTCAGGCATCTACTCTGGGACTGACACAGATAAGTAGAGAAAATGTAAATATGAAATATTTTTTTATATATATATATATTTTTAATTTTTTAATTTTTTTTAATTTTTTTTATTTTTTTATTTTTTTAATTTTTTTTTTTTAAATTTTAAAAAATATTTATTTATTTTTTGTAGTTGGACACATACCTTTATTTTATTTATTTATTTTTATGTAGTGCTGAAGATCAAACCCAGGGCCTCACACATGCTAGGCGAGTGCTGTACCACTGAGCTTCAACCCTAGCCCCATGAAATCTTTTAATGAAACGTTTTTTTTTTTAGTTGCCATCAGGTGGAAGGAAGGCTGGGTTTTTAAAAAATACACTTTTACTATGAGGCCAGGCTGGAAGCAATCATTTAAACAGCGTGGCACATATTTCTCACAGTACTAGGAACTGATGCTTAACCTGTCAGTGTATGTGTGACTACACTGTTCTCATGTGAAACACACCTCTTGTTCTTGCTCTTGACTGGTCCTGGCATGAGGCATTTTTTTTCCTGATTTATTTTTATCACTTTATTTGTAATTTGCAAGACTGCAGCATCAACTTTTTATTTTATTTGTTCTTTTTAGTTATACATGAAAGTATAATGTATTTTCAAATATTATACATACGTGGAGTATAACTTCCCATTCTTCTGGTTGTACATGATGTGCATGTATTCATATATGAACATAGGAAATTTATGTCCCATTCATTCTACTGTCTTTCCTATTCCCATTCTTCCTCCCTTCCCTTCATTCTCCTTTGTCTAATCCAAAGTACTTCTATTCTTCCCTACCTGCCCCTACTGCCCTTATTGTGAGTTAGCATCCATGTATCGGAGAGAATATTTGGCCTTTGGTTTTTTGAGATTGGCTTATTTCACTTAACATGATAGTCTCCAGTTCTATCCATTTACTGGCAAAAGCCATAATTTCATTTCTCTTTATGGATGAGTAATATTCCATTGTGTATATGTGCCACATTTTCTTATCCATTCATCTGTTGAAGGACATCTAGGCTGGTTCCATAGTTTAGCTATTGTGAATTGAGCTGCTGTAAACATACCACATCACTATAGTATGCTGATTTTAAGTCCTTTGGGTATATTTACTGAGGAGTGGGATAATTGGGTCCAATAGTGGTTCCATTCCAAGTTTTCTGAGGAATCTCCATACTGCTTTCCATAGTGGATGCAACAATTTGCAAGTCTCACCAGCAGTGTATGAGTGTACCTTTTTTCCCACATCCTACATTTATTGTTACTTGTATTATCGATAATTGCCATTCTGACTAGAGTGAGATGAAAGCTCCATAGTTTCAGTTTGACACAAGGCATTTTAAAGTATTGAACATCAAACTGTGGCACAGATCCATGTGTATGTCCTGTCCTGTGGAAACAAGTGCAATTTAAAAATTGCATCTTTGCTAGTCTTTTTTTTAATATTTATTTTTTAGTTGTAGTTGGACACAATATCTTTATTTTATTCATATATTTTTATGTGGTGCTGAGGACTGAACCCAGGGTCTCGCAGGTGCGAGGCGCGCACTCTACCGCTGAGCTACAACCCCAGCCTGCATCTGTGCTAGTCTTAATGGATAAAAGTCAGTCTGTCCCTTTTCACACATTCATATTTCACAGCACATAATTTCAGCATTTGGGTGGTACTAGGTAAGGATGTGTTTGAAGTTCACATGTAGTTATATAAAATATTATCAGTTTATGGAGGAGGATGAAGGTTCAGATGAACAGAGCTGTTGGTCTCTGTTCTAGCCATGGCACCCAGGATAAAGCACTGGCTGCCCGCCTGGGTGTCACACCCAGAGTAGAGTGGGCACTGACGGCCCAGAGCTGAGCTCAGGCTGACCAACTACATTAGACTGCTTCTATTATGGAATGTCAGTCTTTCCTTTAAACATTCTCATTTTTCTCTCTTCCAATAGGTACAAAAGTCTGGCATTTCACAGCTTGTAAGTATTTTTTTCTGGTCATTCAATGAAGAACATTTTATAAAATTGCCTCAAAAATGAATAGCTTAACCTTGAAAGGCAGCTTCCTTCTTTCCATACCTTACTGTAGACCTGTTTTCCTGCAGCCTAGTAATAGAGAAGGAGACATTTCTAAAATCGTACCCAAAACTGTCTACACCAAGAGCAGAGATCCGACTGCCAATCACACTTTGACTTCCACCAAAATACTACCTACCAACTCTTTGTCAAAGGTTTGAAGAGCCAAAAATTTTCTTACCTTTACATAAAGATTAAGTTATAATTATGTTCATCATCTCTGCCCCCCAGTAGCAGCCCAGAGCAGCTAGTCATGCTTGTGTGTTGTCCCTGGACAGACACAGGCGGCACCCAGGCATGTTTCTGAGCCCTTCACCCCTGTCCTCAACTCCTTCCAGCATGGCTGCCTCCCCTTCAGGCAGAACGCACAGGGCATCAGGGCCACCCATGCCCACTCACTTGGTGGTGTAAATGTTGTCATTGGTAACATGCTGTGAGCTAGGCACAGCACTGCTGCATGGGCCCCATTAGGGACCAAAGCAGACTTGGTGTGTCCCCTCATGGGATTTCCAGGCTCTCTGAACCATGCCCCCATGGAATGTGGCCAGTTTCCTCATGAAGTCGCTTCCTGGTTTTCAGTGTGGCTTCTTTTTTAGACTCTGCCATTTGAAGCGAGGTTGAACTCCCCCATGGGCCCTGGACGAACTGTTGTTGTGAAAGGAGAAGTGCATGCAGACGCCAAAGGGTCAGTATGGCTGTTACAGTGAGTGGGAGTCCCTGCCAGGCGCCTGAGGCCTCATTTTCCTCATGATGATCCTCGGGGCTGTAAGTGGGGCTAATGACAGACCGCATGTGAAAGACAGAATGTTAAAGCAAGAGGAGGTTAGACTGAGCCAGGACTGAAGTCCAGTATGCTGACCAAAGTCTTTTCTAGCCAGACAAAAGGGTGGCATTTCTGTCTTCGAGGCCCTCCTAGAACTCCAGAGCAGCCCCAAGAGATTGGGCAGCTTTTTTAGGGCCCCCTCCTATCTTGTGACTTAGAACATTTCTGCTTTAAGAACCTTTTCCAGAGATGGCCAGATTTCTGAAAGCTTGAAATAGAACTATTTCCTAGACAGTAATATGCATTCAAGAGCTCATGCAGATGACTACAACACCCACATGACCAGGCTTGCCTCCTACAGCCTGAAGCAGTCATTTACTTTTCCAGCACTGAGCCTTACGCTTCTGCCCAGCTGGATCTCAGCCTCAACACTGATGTTAAAGTTTTTTGTTATTTTCATTTTATAAGCAACATACTAGTGGAATGCTATCTCCTCAGAATTGGAAATTTACCTTTGCCTGTGTCCCCTGTCCCTGTGCTTACCAGTTGGATGTAGTCATGGTCACAGTTAAGTTGATGTTAAGATTGCAGAATCTGCCACTACTCTTGTCCTACTTGGTTAACTGGTTTTTTTTGTTTTTGTTTTTTGTTTGTTTTTTTCCTCTCAAAAGCTTTAATGTTGATCTAGTATCAGGAAAATCAAGGGATATCGCTCTACACTTGAACCCACGCCTGAATATTAAAGCATTTGTAAGAAATTCTTTCCTTCAGGAGGCCTGGGGAGAAGAAGAGAGAAATATTACCTGTTTCCCATTTAGTCCTGGGATGTACTTTGAGGTAAGAGTATATTTTTTGAAAATGGGATAGGAAAGCAAATCCTGCAAACTTGTCTCAGGACTTGAGTGATGAGTGTAATCTCAGGTGGACACAATGTAGGAACCCCAAAATTGCTGGTTTGCACATCTGTTGCCTGCCATCTTGGCACAGTTTTGTGTGGCAGCCCTTTCTTTCTTTCTGTATGTGTGTAAGAAAAAATACATCAGACCCTTGCAGCTAAAAGGCAAGTAGTCCTGGAGTCCCCAAATATTTTAGTACTGTGGTAACACATGCCTTGCCTGAAATAAGTTCCTGAGATGCTGAGCAGAGAATGAAGTCCTTGAATGGTGGATGCTGAGTGGCTGCCTAGGCTCGCTCACTAGAATAGGCCTCACTGCTACACACTATCACACCTAGGGCCATTGATTTGGGTCCCACTTCCACATTTTAGACCATCATATGCTCTGAAGCACTGGGCTTTCAAGGACTCATCAGAACTGGTTCTTGGAAGCAGGAACATCAAGGCTGGAAACAGGAGAACAGTTTCACAAAAGGCTCACTCTCTAGTTCCAGTGTGATGAGTGCCCTTATGTGGATCAGAGAGAGATGTGGGCATACAGAAGGTTCTGTGAAGTTGTGGTTATTGAAGTCAGAAGGCTAGGAAGAATGTGGAAGGCCAGATTTAGGGCATGATTTGAACAACTCACTCCAGGTGGGAAGGGTGGCACAGGTTTGCTGAATTGGCAGGAATCAGGGCACAGAGGGTGACTTGGAATTCACAGAAGGGAGATGAAGGATCCTAGAAGGAAGTTGGTCTCTGTAGCTTGTGACAGAAAACCAGTGATATAACTGGACCTATCAGGGCCCAAGTTTGGTTCTATGCTATCAAGAGAAATGAAGATAATAACATGAAAAACTAAAGCCTGGCTGAGGGGAGTCGGACTAATGATGTGTCTTGTATCCATCCTCAAATCATGCCAGTCACCCTCGTTTGTTTTCTGCTGTGGGAGTGGTAATTATCTCTTGACCACTGCTGGCAGTCTTCCATAGTGATTCAATTTTTGATTGCCTGAAACGTCTGATTTTTATTATGCTTTTGAGATTATCTCAGATTTGTCCACTATGTCATTTACTTTCATTTTAAACAAGCTTTTCTCAGATTCACTTATTCTTTTATTTATAGTTTTGCAGTGCTGGGATGAAACCCAGGGCCTCATGCATGGTGGGAAAGTGCTATACCACTGAGCTACACTCCCAGCCACTCCATTTAAAAAAAAAAAAAAATTATTCAGTATTGTTATTTTAAATATGTGTTCTTCTCTTTTATTAAATTCATGTTCTGAACTGCTGTTCTGAACAACAGATGCTGGCAGGAGATTGTTGTTCATTTCTTCCAGGCTGGCCTCCCGTGCCCTGTGCCCCTCCTGTGTCTTGTGTTTTACAGTAGTAGTCACCCTGCTATCTCTTCCTCTCTCTCAGATTGTAGGTATTTTCCTCAGTTCTCTGTATAGCCCTAGAACTTTCATTTTGATCAGCTGTTACCCAGGCATTTCTTCTTGCCAATTTTCTTGGCAGTCATTTGCATTACTACTGTCAAAAGAAAGACATTAACCAGACACAATAGTGCCTGTGTGTAATCCCAGTGGCTTGGGAGGCTAAGGCAGGATTGCAAATTCAGGGCCAGCCTCAGCAATTTAGCAAGGCCTTAAGCACTTCAGGAGACCCTGTGTCTCAGAAAGGACTGGGAATATGACTCAGCCCTGGGTTAAATCCCTAGTACCAAAAAAAGAATAAAGACCCCTAACTGGCTTCTCTGCAGGTCTTTGGTGTCCAGGGATGGGTGGATTAGCAGCCAGCCTGTGCTGCTCTGTTTTCTTCTGAAGTCTCCAGGATAGCAAGGAGCATAGTGCAAGGCCACCAAAATAGCCTTTTCAGTGTGGGTAGAATCAGTGGCCACACTGGCATCAGGCATACAGGTGATGTGAAAGGACACTAGACTTTTGGGTGTGCATCTCATTGTTTAGGTAAAGCACTCCAAAGTGCTACTCCTAGTGATGAAACTGCCAGAATGGTATTACTCCAGAGGTACGGGGTATTCAGACACACTGAAGCCGAGTTGTGCAAAGCTGAAATGGCCTCAGGACCACCCACCAAGGTCCTGAGTTAGTAATGCCTCAAGCTTCTGAAATCACCTATTAATGTCTGACTTGCCCAAGACCCTACAGTTTGAGGCAGGAAAGAACTCAAGGCTCTTAGTCCCCAGCCTGTAAGTTGGAAAGCCTCTCAATGAGTAAGGGTAAAGATACAAGCAGCTTCCCTCCTTCATCAGTTCCTAAACACTGAGATGAGGGGCAACTTTCTGTTTTTGCGGAGTAAGGGGCAGGATGGGGGCTTTAGGAGGGGTGAGCAGAGGAAAGGAAGGTCAGTAGGCCCTGGGGATCCACATGGAGAATCTGAGCTTATGAAAGTTCCTTTCTGGTATGATGAGACGGGAAGTGCCACTCCCATACCCTGGTTGATTTGGGTGCTAGAAATGACAGCAGGGAAGTGAGCAGCAGCAGATTGGGAGAACCACTCTAGACAGAAAGTAAACCAGATGGTTTTCCTTTGACCCTCTATTAGTGTGCGACAGACAAACTCAGGGAGGCCACTAATGGTGTGTTTCCTTTCCTTTCAGATGATAATTTATTGTGATGTTAGAGAATTCAAGGTTGCAGTAAATGGCGTGCACAGCCTGGAGTACAAGCACAGATTTAAAGAGCTTGGCCGCATCGACATGCTGGCCATTGATGGTGATATTCGCTTACTGGAAGTAAGGAGCTGGTAGCTGCCGCCACTACTACAAAACCCAAAATACAAATGGCTTATGTGATTCTGGCCATGTCAAACACATCTGGCTGTCCCTGCAGTTTCTGTTGTTAAGTTGAGCTTGCACAGCACTAAGTCCTCCTGGATGTTCTCAGTCTTTGCCATGCTTTGTGGCTCCCTAGCACCAGAGGAGGAAACTGGGGCAACAGCAACTTTTAACAGTAGGGTGGCTCTGTTCTCTGCCCCTGGACTCCTCTTAAAACCACACTCAAGTATTTATTAAGTGCCTACTATACTACATCTGCTGATAGGTACTGAGCATATCTTTTCTGTCATCAGTGTGTTAGGAGCTGGGACATGTGCATGGTGGGCGCAGGACCTGCCTTCAGCCATGTGCAGTCTTCTGAGGACACTATGTACACCCATCAGAGGTCCTTCAGGGCTAAGAGCTATGCTCCTGTAAAACACTAGTTTACAGAAGCCACTACCCCTCCCCAGCAGTGGCTTCCAGTCAGTCCTGTCTTAGTCCATGATTGTGGACAGATGCTAACTTTCATCTGGCAATTGATTTTGAGCTTAATGAACACCTAGCTGTCCTTGCTAAAGAAAGCTTTTCCAAATAATCGTTATGACATCTGAATGCAAAAAAAAAGTCAAAGCAAAACAAAAAACAAATGATGCCGACTTTAGCTTGACGCCAGACTTCAGGTAGTCCACCTGTCTCTTGTCAAGAGCCAGAGTGCGCCTGTGGCAAGTCAGGTACATGAGGTCTGTAAAATACCTGTGGGAGGCAGTGAAGTCGAGATGAGACCCAGGGTATTTATAAAACAGGCATTCCCAGAAGGCAGAATCTACCTGTGAGAGACCAATGAATTAGGTAAAGGGAACATAAAAATGTTGTGTTGGCGTGCAAACCTGCACTCACCTTTGCTCTTCTAAAGATTAGTCCATCATTAGCAACTGAGATCAAAACCTTGTTCTGCTTCAGTGATTAAAATCACACCTGTGTCAGCAAGTTCAACTGTTGCCTTTCTGTAGTTTTTCCATCATTTGAAGGGAGTTGGCAGAAGTTCTATGTAGAATCTTTACAGGTCAGATCTTGTTAGAGGAGAGTTCAAAGTTTTGTGTGTAGAGAAGAAAAAAGCTAAAATCAGTCATCATTTTATCATGTTAAACTGCTAGGCAGAATTCTCCCAGGGTTCAGATATATTTTCATAACAGATATCATTTATAGCCACATATTAAAAAAGAATATCAATTTTTTGTTTATTTAAGAAAAGTAGTGCTGAGTCTTGCCAAACTCAAGAAGACTTTGGGGGGGGGGGCAGGGAAAGTTGCAAAGTAGGCTAGAAGGCTCTAGAATCCCCCAGGGTTATAGGGTTCTTTCTTTCCATGAAGACATCAGAGTGTATATGACAGAGATGTTAGACTGAAAGGCACTTAGGAGGAAAAAGAAGCCCACTCCTATTGTCCTCAGTGAGTCTTTTAGTTCATTTTCATTTTACATGAAACTAGTAAGACTGACTTTTTTGATAAAAGAAATCCAAAACCGTAAGATTTTTTTTTAAAAAAAGCATTGGTGTTTACTAATGAACCTTATCAAGACACCAGGACATTGCTTAGGGGAATCTGCATTTCTAGCAAGCTCCTCACTGAGCTCAAAGTTGGCCTTGTGCTTGTCAGTTCTGCACTGAAATTTCTTGATTAGATTAGACAGAGCTGGGCACGGTAGTACACACTGTAACCCACCACTCAAGAGGCTGAGGCAGGAGGATCACAAGTTCAGAGAGCTTTGCAAGATTGTCTCAAAATTGAAAACAAAAACAAATGGGCTGGGGGTGTGGTCCAGTGGTTAAGTGCCTCTGGGTTCAATCCCTGGTACCAAATTAAGAAAAAAAAAAGAAATTTAAATCAAAGACTTTCGCTCAATGTGAACATTCTATGGAACAGTTCGTTGATGTTTTATAAACAGAAGGCAGATTTGTTTGATTTTAGCTCAGTGTTTACCTTCCAGCTTCACCATGACACAGCACTAGAGACAGCAAACTTCAAAGCCTGGAAAAAAATGTGCTGCTGTTTTCTGAGTTAACCACCAAAGGAAAGCCGGTGTGCTTTAACTGTGGAGGGGGCTCCCTCCCTCATGCCATCTAGTATGTCTGGGTCCTTCCTGTGTGACCGGCCAGATGTGGGGTGTTTTATAAACATGGTGTTGCTGCCTCCCCACCCCTACCCCAAAAGGGTTAAAGGATTCAGGAGGCAATCATAGTCATTGAGTGTAAAATGCATTTAGAAGTGCTTCCCTACATGGACACATACAGAAATGAAGGCTGCATTGTCAGTCTGCCCAAACTGGCTTTCATCCAAATATTCCTGTTGAACACAGAATTGTGTGAGTGAATCTCTAGCAGGGAGACACAGCTATGCTGAACAGTAAGGGCTTCCAGGTCTAAGGGAGCTGTCAGCTTTGGGTGCTGAAGTCAAACACGCAAGTCAGAGTAACTCCATTCAAAGACTACAAGTGCTTACATCATAAATCATTTACTCTTAACAACTATACAGCTGGGGGGGAAGCTCATGTGGCAGCATAGGCCAGGCGCGGACTTGGCAAAGCAGTCAAGTCTTTAAGTAGTCCCAGTAGGTGTGAAAGCACCAAAAGTAACATGGCACCAAACACCCCAAAATAAAAATATGAACTCTGAACACAGTTTTAAAAACCAAGGAAAGTTTCAGAAGTAGCTCTGGAGCGGCTCCCCCAGCGTGACTTCCAGTTGCTGAATGGTCTTTTGGCACTGGTGTTCTACTTCCTCACATTCATCTAAAAAAATGAAATATCAAAATTAAAATCTGGGTCCATTTGTCATCCCACCTCAGTTATCAGCCTAATTTTCAACGTCCTGTGTTATCTAGCAGTTGTTCCCTCAGAGTGGAAGAAGCGCAGGGGTGACCCAGGGCACATGGTGCACTCTCCTCTGCCTTGCCTCCCTCCTAGAGAGTGCCTGGCTGCTCAACAGAACAGAGCCTGGGAGTAGAGCAGGCACTCCCAGACCCAAAACTCAAGGAAATGCTGCTCTTAGAAGCTCACACAACCCCTCTCCAGGGGCAAGTCACAGAGCAAGATGCTCTTCTGCTTATGAGAAGCAGCGAATCATTGTGCAAGTACCGGTCCCCTTGCCCAGCATCCCTGCTTAACAGAAAGGGCTGTGAGGGAGGGGTACAACACACAAGGGTATGAGCTCCAGCTGGGACAAACCTGGCTGCATAAACCAGTTCCACCTGTCACACTGGCTTTGTTTCCACCATCAAACTACTTAGGGTCCTTACAAGCCTCTAGTTTCTTCCTTTGTAAAATAGGAACAATTCTTTACCCCATATGAGAACTGAAGATCATCTGTGTAGAGCATCTTAATACTGAGCACCAAGTGCCAGTCACCACTCAAATGGACATTCCAATTCATCCTTTTTTTTTTTTTAATATTCTTTTAGTTGTAAGTGGACACAATACCTTTATTAGTTTATTTATATGTGGTGCTGAGGATCGAGCCCAGGGCCTTGCACGTGTGAGGCAAGTGCTATACCATGAGCCACAACCCCAGTCCCTCCAACACATCCTTAACGGCACTAGAGGTTTTGATATATTAACTCCACAACTTGAGACCAAATATTCAGCCATATAAATGTATGAGATTAATGATAAACAATACTGTAGTCTGTCTGAGCACAAAGAAGGGTAAAGACAGTGAGAAGTCCTGTAAATAAAAATAGCATGAGTGAGAGGTAGTGGCTGCCATTAGCCCATACTCTCACCTGGGAGCGAGGTGGAGGACTGGACCCCTGCTAACCATACATCCAAATCTCTATCAGCATTGGGCATGTTTCCACAGAATCATACTATAATATTTAGTAACAGTTTGGGACCTACCTTCCATCAATTCTGCTAAGAAAGGAATGGATTCTGGTAGTAAAATGATATAATTTTCCTTCAGCTTTTCAGCCAGGGCTACCACAGTAATCAAGGCAGCAAACCGGACCTGGACAGGAATAAAAAAAGAACAAAAAAATGGTTTTATTTATTGTTCACTACTATTTTACTACATTAAGATCAAACTAAGTCTTATTTTGCATTTATTTTACTTCATTATTATGCATTAATATTATTCAACTTTCATCTTAAGATTACCAGTTTAACACTTGGGGTCTGTTTTAAATATGGGTAATTGTACAAATCAGTTTTTAGAACTCTGTTTTAACACTACTGTAAATGTCTTTTTATAATATTTTTCTGTAAGAAATAATAAAATGCTACTTGCAAGCTCAAGTGTGTCACCATCTGGAGGGGAAGGGTACTGGGGACTGAACTCGGGCATTAAACCACTGCGCCACATCCCCAGATCTATTTTGTATATTATTTAGAGACAGGGTGTGCTGAGTTGCCTAGTGCCTTGCAGTTGCTGAGGCCGGCTTTGAATTCGCCCTCCTGCCTCAGCCTCCCAAGTTGCTGGGATTATAGACATTCACCACCATACCCGGCATGTCACCAAATTTAATTGCTTTGGAGTTCTCCAGCTTGCTGGGCTGCCTGAGATGATGCCAACCTGGCAATGAAGAGTCTTGCCTTCTCTGGCAAGTGAACTCACCCACAATCACTAGCTGCAATCACCACTGCATTGTGAGAGGGGCCAGAGCACCCACATGGATTACACTCTCATCTATTAATAAAACACAGGGTCACAATGTCCTACTTCTGAAATTAAAAAAAGAAAAAGAAATAGTTTGGGTGCTTCTCATACACCTTGTCTATGACAAGGAATGGACGAAGTCACCAGGTATTATTATAATACCATTCCAGTTTGAAATAACTCATAACTATTTAGTCAGCATTTTTTGTTTTGTGCAATCAAAATTAAAGTAAATCTGATGCTGCAATGTATATAATCTGTGACTTAAGATTTAAGGGTCCATCACAACAGGTTCCTTATGTTCACTTTCTAATTAACAGACGTTAAAAATCTGAACAAATCCTATTAATAGAAGTCTGCTTCGGTCTGATTTATCCAGTGAAGGTCTGTATGGTAATCAATTTGAGAAATGGCTATTCATTTCTAAAATGTTTGAAAGTTTCCACAGGGCATTTTAACGCCACTCCACCTGTCCATGTCATCCTGTTTCTGTTGCCAACACTTGCCAAAGAGAACTGTAAGCCTAATCTACACAGAAGAGATACTATACAATACATCTACTGCTTTAACTCAAAGGAGTATTCTACGGACAAACTGAAAGCGTTTATCTCAGGAGTACAATGACATTTTAAAAACACAGATATTTAAGTCTTGCTGTTCAAGAATTTAAAATACCTAAAAAATATTTTGGTGCTCATGCCTACCACACCTGGGGAGGACGCCTATCAGTAAAAGTAAAGTTTCTAGGCTTCAATTTCCACCCAGCACAGCAGACCAGACCCTGGGTACCAGAAGACAAACTGCACTGTCCCCCGCTCCAGGCCCAGATCCTAAGGCCCATGACCCTACATCAGCGCTGCTGGCATCATGGGGAATGTGCAGCTGCAGAGCTTGTTGCCCACAGCCCCTAACCTTGGGTGAGGAGTCTCTTGTCTTCAGCAGAATCTGGTAGTTCAGGGGTTTCCACAGAGAGTCATCTGCCATGGCCACTGAGAACTGTGCAATGCAGGGAATCAGGTGCTTCGTCACCCGCTCCTGGAACCTCTCCTCTCCTCCAAGCCTGTTTTCCAGCTGTGAAGAGTGGGGCAAGGACTGTGAGCATCAAGTCTCATTTTCCTTCTACTGGAAAATGCCTGCTCTAGAATGGTATCTTATAATCTAACTTCCTACAGCAAGTTTCCTATCTTCTGGAACTCAGTCTCACAACCCTCAGCACCAGCTTTCTCCTCCCAGAAGAAAACCTTGGATAGCTTTCCTGCAGGGGCAGCCACACCCTCACACCTCTGAAAAAGCCATTAAATGGCTAACACATTTTTTTTTTTTTTTGGTACTGGAGATTGAACCCAGGGGTGTTCTACCAATGAGCTACATTCCCCATAGCCTTCTGAACTTTATTTTGAGACAGGATCTCAGTAAGTTGCCCAGGTTGGCCTCAAACATTTGATCCTCCTGCCTCAGTCTCCCAAGTCACTGGGGATTACAGGCATACACCATCATGCCTGTCAGTCAACACAATTTTTAATGTTAAGTAACCACGGGAAGGTGTTTTTTCTGAACAATTAAAAAGAAACACTGCACAATGAAGACCCACGAAACATCAACTTTGAAATGTCATAAAAAAGACTCCCCCACCAAAAAAACAACAACAACAAAAACAAACAACCTTTTAAAAAAAGCCCTACAAGCTTCTATTTGGTGAATATAAACCTGCAGAAACTTGACAGGTGGCAGCCTCCTCAGCTAACAGGCCAGTTCTGCAGTTACCTGATCCACTAGAGGCATCATCAGGGCTTCTGCTCTCTCTTTACTAATGAAATGCTGGGTGTCGAAAAGGAAGATTTTATACAGACAGCTCAGGATAAACTGCAACAGCAAGCAGCATTTCTCAGGGTCGTGTTCCGAGTCAAAAAACGCTTCATCTGTAGACAAGGAAAGAGTAAAAATGAAAAAGACTAAACGAAAACCAAGAGAATTTCACAGTTTAATCCCCCAGGTTTAAATGTGAATCACCATCAACATAATTACAATCAGAAGAGTATTTAAAAAACCATCTAGAATCATAATCAGCATGAATGTGGATCAGAATCAAATGAATGGTTTTTCAGAAGTGGAGAAACCATCTTGGAGTAAAGACTGACTCACGCTCAGTTTGGCAAGCTACCTCAACTGTCACCTTCGATTGCTTATTGGCATCAAAGAATAGAAGAATCTTAATTTTAATTTTCTCCCTCTTTTTTGGAAGGGGTTGTTGGGGGTTTAACATAGGGCCTGATGCATTCTAGGCAAGTGCTCTACTTCTAAACTCTCCCCAATTTTAATGATTTTTACAGTTACTTCCAATGACTCGTAATAATGCCTTTATTTTATTCTTTCTTCTGGGCCAAATAACACTATTCCATAATGGTAAAACAATCACTTCAATGGCTCATAACAATGAAGTAAAAACTTATCTTCCTTAGCCAAGAACTCTAGAGCCTTCAAAGCCGTGTCTTACACTAACTGTGCCTAGTGTATGGTATGCAGGACAAGGATGTGGACCGAAGTGAAGGAGCCACCAACCTGTTTTAGAGATGTTCACCTGGTTCAAGGTGTCAGCAAAAGGTTTCACCAAGTGGCCGGCAAACAGAGTAAAAAGCCCCTTCAGCTTCCCAGCAATGCAGTCTGCCAGATTGTAAAATGTCAACAGCCTGTCCTTTGGGGCATCTTCTGTTTTGGCCCAATCAAACAGCTAAAACCACAACAGAAGATTAGCTGCTTCTACTCATGCCTTCACGTGTATCTGAGAAGGAAAGGGAAGAAGAGGAAGGAAGCCTCACCTTGAAAAATAGGGGTCTGAATGTAACCTCAGAGAGTTTCACAATCATGGCCACCAGACAGTCAATGATGCAACTTTCTGTTTTCCCAATTTCCTCGAGATCATCCTGAAAATGGAAGAGCTGATGATTAGCCAGGGTACTGACTTTTAAATTATTTGGCAAGTATGACTATTTGCATAGTGAGATTTTCCTTGCAACAGAGAAATGAAAACCCTAGGACTGTGAGAGAGCAGAGACCAGCTCACCTCTGAGTGTTGTGCCCGGAAGTCCAGGGCCTCTAGGAAGAAGGCAGTCAGCTGAGACTGATAGGAGGTGAGCTCTTCCTTTTTCATCACCCCAATGTGCTCTTGCAAGATGCTCATGAATGGGCCCATGTTATTCTACCACAAACAGCAAAGAGAGGTACCACTTTTATTCCTAGAACTCGGGAATTCCTCAAGTGGAAGCTTAAAACATTTCAGTACCACCTCTTCCTTCTCCAGAGTCCAGTACCCAAATGATCTTACCTCCCAGTTCCTTGCAATCTGCTTGTAGGTTTTGCTGATGGCGGGCAATAAGACTCGAGGTGACAGCCTGGTGGCCAGTGTCTTTTTAAGAGATGTGAGACGGACATTAGCCTGTGAGGCAGATCCCAGTTCACTAGTGATTTTCTCTAAATGAATCACCTATGGGAATATAAAAAATAGCAAATGAGGCCATGATGGCTCTGTGTTGACAACCACACTCATACAGAAGGCTCAGTGATGACATGTGGTAAATTCAAATGCCAGGGTTTGGGAAATGTTGTTACTTCAACCATGCACAGAATTCCTTTGAGTGCCAGCTCTGAGCATCTGTAGGTAACACTGGGCAGATGCCTTGTTATTAGCAGGGGCCAGGGATGAAGGTAAACAGCAAATGCAAAACTCTGAGAACCCAGACTGATAATCTTCTTAGAAATCTGAGACATGGGGAAAAGCTTGGTTCTTTTTTGCTAAAAAAATCAAGATAGCTCCTCACAACCTAGGCCCCTTCTGTGCAGTAGCTATGTTTTTTGTTTATTCATTTGTTGAAGTGCTGGAGGGAACCCAGGGACTCAACACATGCTAGGTAAGTGCTCTATCACTGAGCTACACCTGCAGCTCCTGAAGTCTATTTTCAAGCCCTGACAGCACAGTATGAGAATTGGTTAACTCATGTACACCATGGTCATTAAGGTTCCTAACCTCATAAATGGCAAATGACCAACATGATAGAACAGCAATAATCAGAGGAACAAGAAAGAGGTCAATATTCTAGGGCACTTTTGATCAGAAAAGCCATTTGCCCAGTGTGTTCACAGGTACCTAACAACCTGTAAGGTTGCTATAGGAATTCCACTATGCAAAATTACTTAGGATTAAGAGTTTCACAGCAGAAACAAATAGGACACACCAGTTTCCACAAGAAGTATAATAGGCAGCTCTACCTCCCAACTCCCAAGGCCTCACAGAGTGAAAAAGACCAATAAAATACATCCTGCACAGTTAAAAAAAAAAAAAAAAAGAGAGAGCGAGCGAGAGAGAAGAGCCCCATAAATAGTGATTCTAGTCAGCTTCATGATGAAGCAGAAAGGACGATGGAAGAGAAACAGAGGTGACACTGAAAAGGAACCAATAACAATGATTTAAGTGGCAATCCTCTGCTCTCCACCACACTACAGAGCATTTCAGTCACTACAGCTCACCTGAGACAGAATGCCTTTCAGGTAGGGGCTAATGAAGTGTGGCAGAGTCTCGACAACCTTATGCAGGGCGGCCAGGGCACTGAGCAGGCAGACCTCGCTGCAGACCAGCTCGCTGGTACTCTGCACTGCTGCCAGCAACGATGGCATCAGGCTAAAAGGAGAAAGCAAGTTTCTTAGAGAATTTGAAACAGAAAACACAGACTGGAGGATGAAGTAAGGGACAATAAGGAAAAACCCAAACTGTGCCCATTATGTCACCACATATCCCACAGATCACAAAACACTGTCTACATACTTCATGTGACTGAAGTACAAGAAATCTCCTATTGTGAACAGTACAAGAGTAACTGTTAACACAACACTCTCTTTCCATTATTGAACATGCACTACTGTGTCAGGACTGTACAAAACTCTGGCAAGCCCTGTCCTGCGGAGGCCCTATTGGGTGGATAGGCATGCCTCTGTTTTACAGATACCAGAGCTCTAGCAGCCAGTTCCAGTCAGAGCCACAGACAGTCAGGCATGTCCAACCCCATGCAGGGTGCTCTGACCCACTTCTCTGTGAGATTCACCCTGCTTTCTAGCCACAATTGCTCAAAAGGGAGAAAGAATGGGGGGGACAAGTAACATCACAAAGCGTCTGAAGCTAAATGGCAATGTTGTATTTTTCAGTTTGAAGAAAAGATCAACTCTTTAACAAATCTACTTTATGTAATTTCTACTCAAGCCAAAAAAACTGTACTAGTTCCTGTGCCAAGTCTCCAGTGGCATACCTGGGAAGCTGAGGAATGGCCAGTGCTTCCAGGGTGGAGGCCACCTCTGCTATGCACAGAAGGGAACTTCCCACGACATTCTTGTCTTCCTTTCTTTCTGGAGCAATCAGTTTTACCGCAGTGTTCAGCACTGGCACAAAATATTCTGGATTTTCTGCACCAAAATTCTTGCATAAAAGCTTCAGGGTGTACAGAGCCGTCTGTCTGTTTATGGCTTGTTCTTCCCCTTCCTTTTTCTTACGCTGCACAATGGCCAAAAGGACTGGAACCAGTTTTAGAAAGCGGTAAACCTGAAGAAGAAGTCACAGTTCTCAAACAGTTAAAGCTTAAAATCTTCTAGTTCATTTTGCATCTTCACAGCCTGAGACACTCTCAATGAAAATCTGACTGAGGGCCCCGCCTCTTGACTATACTCAAAGCAATGGTTTCCCCATCTGCTTTCTTTACTGCTAAGCAAATACATGTGCTCTCACCAACCTGATTCATATAAAGCACCCCAGGGGGAAAGGATTAAAATTATGCTAAAGCTAAGGCAGTGTGTGGTCCCTATCAAGCAATAATTCCCTTAGTCTGAATTCTGTTCTAAGAGCTCTGCAACACACCTGTGTCACTACTCGACTATCACATTTTTAAATTCATATACAATACAATGTTAAATAGCACCCTGGGGAAACTTCAGGGAGTTAAATGCCGCTCTTTAATAGAGCAAGGAAAACTATACATGTCTGCAATATGGCTTCACTCACCGTTTTCCTCTTCCAGGATGTATTCTGCTGTAGCTTGTTGTTCAAAAGATCCAATGCCTTGCGGCGAACAGATGGCAGTGGATTGCCCACCAGCCCCCTAATCACAGTAATGAAGGTTTCTGTGGACAACAAGGCATTAACCTATAGGGAAGATTACATTTAACAATCAAAAAACCTGACAAAGATCAACCAAATGAAACTTCTATTTACTGCATATCTCTGGGCATGAGGCATTTTCACACACACTTGTGTAATTTTTGCACTAACCGTTCTACTAGGACTAGTATTACTCAATTAATTAACTAAAACAAAACAAAAATCCTAATGCTAAGAACGAGTGAACTGCTCTAAACCATGTAGCCAAATAATTTAGCTAAATTTGAACAATGACCCTAATTTCAAAACCAATGTTTTACCTAATATACATATTTTAATTTTTTTCTATCTGAATAAGGTGGAACATTATTTGTCACACAACTATTTAAAATATTCTATGGAGGCACATGTTCATATAATTGGGTAAGGTGGCATTTTTTCCCAGAAGAGTTTATTTCTAGTCATCAAGAGTCTTTTCAGGAACAATCTGAGATTCACTATATTAATAAAAGGTATTGCTAAATTCATTCTTAAAGTAAAACTTCAAGTCAAATAATTTTGTAATGACTTAAAAACCAGTGACAAAACTCAATACTTACAGGGAAAAATGATAACCTACCTTATCTAACATGTCATAAGCTTTGCTAAGGAGTGCTCGCCAAAACTTCACAGTTAGTTTGTCTGCGTTTTTTTCCATGGACTGTGCTACAGCGTTGATATAGCCAAGAATAGTTTCTAGCAACCTATAAGGCAGAGGAGACACAACCAACAAACAGCAGCTGAAGGCATTTACAGAACTCACATGTCTCTATCCCATGCAGAATGCCTCAATGGAAAAAGATACTTAAAATTTTGTACTGAATTATTTTAAAAATGACATGGAAGGAAAAGAAAGTAGGGATTATTGTCATAGAGAAATCCCACTAAGAAATAAACAGAGGCCTCTATCTAGAAGGACACCCTAACTCTGGCTCTGGGCCTTGGTAACTGTGTCACGGGTTTTATAACAATATCTCAGATTCTTAGGAAATACACACTAAGGGAAAGAAGCATAATATATATGACTTAGTTTCAAAGAGTTCAAAAGACAAAAATGTATGCAGAGAGAATGATAAATTAAATGTGGCATAAAATGTCCATGGTCAACCTGCTATAAAGAGTGCATGAGTTCCTGTTCTAGTCTTCCAGTTTGAAATTATTTCCATATAAAAAGTGAATAAAGACAAACATACCTCTGTTCAAGTCCTTTAAAAATTTGAGGACCACCACCTTCAACCACCTACATTTTAAAGAAAGCTCCATTAGAAAACAGCATGGATAACAATAATGTCATTTGAATTAGGTTCAATAAAACTCAGGAGTACACACACAGACACCATGCTTAAATTTTCTGACATTACAATTTAATCAGGTTCAGAGCACCCTCACTGTAGACTGTGTTTAACTCTGATTCTCTTATATTCTGTTGTATCTGGAAAATTTGATAAAAAGAATCAGGAAAATACAGTAGATGAGCAATACTCACTTGTCCACTACCTAATTTAATGGAATGCCAACTTGGCTAATTCATACAGAATCAGTGGAGAAGTTAAACATTATGGACAGCTGTGGTCCCCTATCCTCCTCCCCAAGATGCCACTGTCTTATCTTCTAAAACCACAAACTTATTTTGTCTGTTTATAATTTTATATAATGAAACCAGGATACACATTCTTTTGTGCCTGTCCTCTTTCTAGTCATACTGCTTCAGATTCCCAGATGGCTATGTTGTCCATCTATGCTCCCGTGTGACCACACCCGTTTACCCACTCCACAGGCAGACACCTAGGTTGCTACCAGTTCAGCTGCCGAGAACAATGCTACTGTAAACATTCTTTATTTTAAAAAATATTTTAGTTGTCAATATACCTTTATTATTTTTATTTATTTATATGTGGTGCTGAGAATCGAACCCAGTGCCTCATACATGCTAGGCAAGTGCTCCACCACTGAGCCCCAGCCCCAGCCCTATTGCAAATATTCTTGGAAACGGCTGCTGGTCCACATGTTTATACCCTGTGCTGGGAATACAGCTCTTGAGAATGAAATCACATGTTCACAGGGCTTATACACTCACCCTTGGTAGAGTGTATAACAGTTTTTTATGGTGAAGTGTAATACTTTTTCTATTATCTTTGAAGGCATACCCCTGGGTTCGATCCCCATCACCACATAAAAATATATAAATAAAGGTATTGTGTTCAACTACAACCAAAAAGATAAATTTTAATTTAAAAAACTCAGTTTCCTTAGAAATAGCAGGAGAATTTTATCATAAACTCATTCAAACACATCACCTTTTTGAGAAAACTACTGGAAGCCAGGAGCTGGGCCATGAAGGACACTGACAGAAATTTAAAATGCCGCAACTGCTTGCTAGTATGGGTGTCGACGTTAAAAATCTGGAGCATTTCTTCTTGGGCCTTGTTAGATACTGCCTTGGGAATGGTTTCTGAAAAACAACAACAAAACTAGTGACCTCACTTATCCTCAATCTGACTGCTTGGCATACTGAACTCAAGTACAGCAGGGCGAATAGGATGCAATTTCAGAAAGGAAAAACTAGAGTTACGACACATAGCTCTTCTTCTCTCCGTCAGTGAGAAGTGGAAGTGTGCCTTCCAAGAAAGTACCCCAAAGGTTCTTAATACGAAGAGATATGGAAGGCAAAAACCAAAACAACAGGATAACTGAGATAATCAAACAGGAGGCACAGACACTCCAGAGGAACCCTTCAGATGCTGGTTCTGGACAGAGCTCCTGAAATCTCAGGAGCTCTTTCATGGCAGTCCACACAGGCTGAAGGAGCCTATGAACTAACCTTAAGGCTCAGTTTTAAGTCTGAAAATGTATGTTCTAGAACTTCAAGCTTTAGATGGAAAATTTCTTACCCAGATGTATTTAGTATAAATACGCTGAGAGTACAGTGGTCAGGGGTGCCACAGTCTGGATGGGCACAAAATAACCGAGCCGCCAGGAGGCAATTGTAGGTTCAAACAGGAACTACTTTATTGCCTGAACTCTCCCCAGCGCTCTCCCTGGGAACTCTCTCCGCCCTCAACCGGGCTCCGTGAGAACTCAAGGGGAACACAAGGGGGAGGCAGCCAGGGGTCCATATACAACTGAATACACAGCCTATTTCAATCCAGCATCATCCAGTCACAGCAATTATACACAGCTTAACTTAATTATCATCATCTTAATGGCTCGCTGGCGTCACCTCTCAACCACTCCTTCTGGTAAAATGCCAGGCGCCATTCCGACTCCGCTGTGGCTCTCAACATCTCCCCCCTTCTGTTTAATTAAACAACAAGCATGTGGCTTAGGGACCGTGCCTGTCTTAGGTTGTCCAATACTACACAGGGGATAAAGTTCAGTGAAGAAGCACTTGCCTGGCATGTGCAAGGCTCTGAGTTCAATGTCCAGCACTGAACAAAACAAACCAAACCAAACCACCCATTGTTCTAGAGAATGGTTCACAGTGAAGACTCCTCCCCAGCCATGCCACCAAGCACAGCTCTCCAGGCTGTTTCCTGATCTGCTCCTGACAAACCTGAGCCAACCTCACCTGGTGACAAGGTCCACATTGGCCACACAGAGAGCAGTCCTTTGGTCCTGCCTTCTAGTCCACCCTGCTGTTCTGCTGCATAGGCAGAGGACTGAGCACATCACCACATCAGTGCTGCCTTCAGCCAGCCCTACTAGTACTGCGACCAACTCTCCTCAAGACTGTTCCATGGACAACTTTAACCTTCAGGTACCACTGCTGTGCTACCTATTTTTATTATTTTCTTGCAAATTTAATGGGAATCTTGTTAGGTACAGCTAACTTACTGTCATTTGAACATAATTCATTCTGGACACAGGGGACATTCCATAGGCAACACATGCATAGCAAGGCACAAAGAACAAAAACATGTGAGGCGAGCAGAACTGCTAACCTTTTCACATAGGATTCAGGAAAGTACATGATTACATACTGAAATTAAAGATAATCAATCAATCAATCAATCAAAAAAACCCCATAACCCTGCTAAGGACGGGCTGTGGTGGTGAGGCTGATGTGCTCTGCTACTCCCACGCAGGAGATGGCAGCGATACTGGACTTGCACTTACCCTCCTTTTCCTCTGGCAGCTTCACCAAGTACTGGAGGATGCTCATCAAGCTTTGTACCTGATGCTGGACACTAAACTCACAGCAGACTGAGATCCAAAATTCAGTATCTGCCTCTAAAATAGCATCCTGTATGGAGAGAAAGGATAAAAGTAACAGAACCGTACCTAACAAATGGAGCATGAATAACTATAAATAAGGGAACATGCTCAAAAAACATCCCTTAGCATGCAAAGTCATCCTATCTTTCCTGATGGTCATCACCAGATGAGTGAAGTTGGCGAGCTCCTTCTGTAAAAGGGCCATTCATGAGAACTGAAGAGGGCAAGGTCCCAGGATAGTCTGCACTCCAGTTTCCAGAGGAACTTCCCTCATTACTTCCATAAGGTCTAGCTCTACTCCCAGATCCATGTCTGAGATGCCATTTACAAAGCCCTGGACCTCTTGAGTTCTGACCCTGTTCATCCAAACCATCACCCAGGCCTGTGTCTTTAGTTATGGATGCTCTTCCCCTTCCTGATAAAATGCCTTCAAAGCCACGTTCCAGAGAAGGAGTCTCACTACTCCACAGCCTCACTCTGCTGGGCTTAAAATGGAACCACCCAGCATGGCACTAAACCTGTTTGTCAGATAAAGGAAACTGCCCTCAGAAGATACCTTGCTGCTACTGAAATGTTACAAGTGCCCACAGATCTGAGAGCAATTTTAAAGAATACCAAAAACATTTTTAAAAAAGGTGTTGGGTATTGTGGTGTATGTCTATAATCCAAGCTACTCGAAGAGGCTGAGGCAAGATCACAGCCTCAGCAATTTAGTAAAACCCTTACTCAAAAATAAAGAATAAAAGGGCTGAGGATATAGCTCAGTGGTAGGTTACCCCTGGGGGAGCGAGGGAGGGAGGAAGGAAGAAAAGATTCTGGGCAAACACTGTCAAATAATGCACATTAAGCATTGCCGGCCCCAAGTTTAAACAAAATCTGCATGAAACATCACCATTTTCCTTCTTACCACCCCACCGACATTCTGACCTTTTCTCCACAGGCAGCCACCAGCACTGTTTTAGTGACGTACTGTTCAAAGAGCAAGACGAGGAGAACCCAGAGGAATTTCTGTGCACCAAGAGTATCAACAAGCTGAACAAGGATGGGCAGGCGCCTGTGCTCTGGAACATGCGGCAGTGCATCCACAAACACACTGATGATTTTTACCACAATTTCTTCTACGTTTCTTGTGACTTCTGTGGAATCTCCACTATCAGACTGCAAAACAGAAAGCAAACTTGCAGTACAGAAGACCAGACCTTTGGATGTGCCCTGGAAAAGCTATCAAAAGAATTTTAATAATCAAAGATCTATCAATAAATAGTCAAGGAGTATCAGTCATATCTCAGGTACTATTTGGCCCTGAGGCGATACAGAATTTAGGATGTAACCTCTGCCCCAAGGGAGATGTATGATCTGTATGAAACAAAATGCACATGTGAAAGAGAGGAGGAGGAAGCAAATGACAAGTGCCAAATGTGTGGCACAGCCAGCCAGTCTGTGTGGGTCACCTGTGAAAACTGCACAAACACAACGCACTTATGTGGTGCTGAGAAGAAAGGGCCCAAAGCCCCCTGTTGCTTTCAGAATAAAGTTCAATCCATTTTACTATGGCACTGGTGATCAAAATAGAGTTTCTGAATGAGAGAATGAAGAATAAAGAAACACTTGAAATGAACATCTCAAGACCATCTACTTCTGTTTTCAATTCCCTTCTCCATCAAATTAATCTACGTCACAATCTTTAAACACCCTGTGCACATGTCCACAAGGCCTCTTCCTTGCTACCGATGGCTCTGCCATTTTACTATGCAAATCCTATGCTTTTCTACCCATATGAATTCCACGTTTTATGAAACTTTCTGTTCATCCTGGCCACCGGATTTTCACCTATTCTGAACTCTTTATGATTTACTTCTTTGGCACATGTATTAATGCACATATATTTCTTTTTAGGCATGCGTTCTATATTTGCCAAATTATTAGACATAGAAAACACCAATTTAATGCCAAAATTAAAAGGAGATGGTTTGACTGTTCATCCCTGAGATGGTAAAGAGCATGAGGGCTGGGGATGTGGCTCAAGCGGTAGCGCGCTCGCGTGGCATGCGTGGGGTGCTGGGTTCGATCCTCAGCACCACATAAAAATAAAATAAAGATGTTGTGTCCACCGAAAACTAAAAAATAAATATTAAAAAATTCTCTCTCTTTAAAAAAAAAAAAAAAGAGCATGAGAAAAGATAGTAACAAGTTGGGAAGCAGAAAACTCCAGCATGAAACCACACCCTCTCACCTCAGAGGCCACTTTGCAATTCACGCCCACCCCCCCTCGCAGAATATGTCCGGCAAAGGCTGGATTGCATGCTAACATATCGCCACCGTAGGTCTAACAGCTCCTTTTCTTTTTTCCCACAGCATCTCTGCTGATCTACACTAGAGAGTTGTTAAACTGACATGATCTTCTAAACCAAACTCTGCCAGTACAACCTTAAGATGTCATGCAGCACAGCAGCACCAGCTGCAGCTTGTCTGATCACATCTTGGAAAGGAAATTATTTCCAAGACTGATTTTGAGCATTGCCATTCTACAGCTTACGAGCAACAATTACTTGAGCACTTCAGAAAGGTTTTTAATACCCATCATACATAACATTCAAAAAACTAGAAGCAATAATGATGATGGTGGTGTTCAGACAGTTTACCTGAATCAGTGCTGGAATAACCATCTTCACTGTCTTGCTAATAACTTGAAAACTGTATGTGTCATCTAGGCGCATGACATTGGCACCCATAAATGTAAAAATAGACATGATATTGTGTAGAACTTTATCCTGAAAGAAAACACAACTATCAACATTTTATATTTCAAGCATATCAAAGGCCAATAATTCATTACAACCAATAAAAACAGAAATAATCTGGTTTAAAAATGGGCAAGGGGTTGGGGCCGTAACTCAGAGAATATGCTTAGGACCTGGGTTTAATTCCTTGCACCAACAAAAATAAAATAAATAAGTAAATAAATGGGCAAAAGATATGAAACACATTTCTTCAAAATATTCAAATTGGCAAAGCATATTTGCTTATGAAAAGATGTTCAATATCATTAGTCACTACGTAATTATAAAATCAAAATCCAAGATATGCTTCCTCACCTATTAGGATGGCTATGATAAAAAAAGACAATAACAAATTCTGGCAAGGATGTGGAAAAACTGGAATTCTCATATACTATTGGTGGGTAAAATGGTGCAGCCACTTTGGAAAACAGCCCAGTAGTTCCTTAAAAAGTCAAGTTACCATATGACCCAAAAATTCTACTCCTAGGTGTGTGTCCTATAGATAATGAAAACACGTCCACACAAAACCTTGTATACAAACATTCATAGCAACCCCTCTGAGAGCTACAGACTTTTGTCCAAAGAAATAAAAAGTCCCACATAACAGATCTTCACATGACTTCAACAGATTAAAGCTCATGGAGAACCTTCAATTAAGACCCTCTGATTAAAGCTCTGTATGCAAAGAGTGTCAAATTCTCTAAATGATTTGCTTTATAAAGGGACGTGATTTCTTCAAATGACGTAAGCTATAATCAAATTAACTTTATTGTTGCTGGGTGAAGCCTCCTTAGAAAATTAATGGTTAATTGGCTATTAGTTTTCAAACAACACTAGTACCACTACCTTACAGTGTGACAGGCACTGGCTGGGAGCTAACCACAAGTTACATACCGGGGTCCTCACAGCAATGTTAGGAAGGAGGTTACTATTCCAATTTCACTTTCCAAAGAAGAGAACCAAAGCTTAGTTAGCAAGATCAATCAGTTCACAGTGTCCCATCCTTAAAGAGACAGGGTAGGAGTCCCAGTAGTGCTGAAGGACCCCAAAGTCTAATGGCTTTATTTACTTATTTTGCAGTACTAGGGATTAAACCCAGGGTCTCACACATGCTAAACTAGTGCTCTACCACGGAGCCACATCCCCAGCCCTTTTTTAAATTTTTATTTTGAGACAGGATCCCAGGCTGGCCTCCAACTTGTGTTTTTCCTGCCTAAGCCACCCGAGTTCCTGAGACTATAGGCAAGTACCACCACACCCAGCTATTTTTTGGTTTTGTTTGTTTGTTACAGTACTAGGGATCAAATCCAGGACCTCAAGCATGCTTAACAAGTACTCTACTACTGATTTATACCCCCAGCTTTGTGGCAGTAGAAGCAAATGTGACTCCATTTTGTTTTATGACTTTATCCTGTAAAACAACCATGCCAAGTAGAAGAGTCATGACTGGAGCAAGATGTTCTTTTCCTTTTGCTATAGAAACCTTTAAGAACACAAAACTACCTAATGGGGTATTGTTTCTGTAACTAGGGTAACGGGGCTCTGTTTCTGTAACTGCGGTGACTAGGCTAACTGTGATTGGTTAGGCTTCCCTCCGCTTGACTGCACTGTCCCGCTTTTGTAACCTGGCTTGCTTGCATTGGCTAGACCCCCTGAACATCCCTTTTGCGGTTTTCAGGCTTATAAGGAGTGCCCTTGCAATTGTTTGGGGCTGATCAGGGGAACAGCTTTATGTTCTGGTCAGCTACCACCGGTGAGCTTCAATAAAGGCTTGATTCTATTATACGTGAGTGGTCTGGAAGTCAGTTTATGAAACCCTGGGACGAAGCTTTAACTATAACAGCTTCAGCCCAATGAATTTAAATCAATCAATAAGTGCCAACACATTCCCATGGGAGAAAAATATGTGAAGTAGCTAAAGTCTGAAGTCATCAACACTCACCGGAAATATTCCAGCAACGGTACCCAAAAGTAAAAGGGCCTGGTGATGAGTTTGAGGCATCTCTGAAAGGCGGATGCACTGAACTATCAATTCCACATTGAACTTCTCCTCATCTACAACATCTATAGCAGTGAGAAATTTAAAAAATATAAGTGGCAGATACATCTGCACTCAAAGTAGGTCAATTTTCTACCCAACTAGCACATACCTTTAGGTATCCTTCCACCATCTGGGGAGAGTTTCTGGCAGATGTTGAGCAGACAACTAAGAATTAATTGCTTGGTGTATTCCATGTTCCCCTGCTCTGGTGGCAAAGCCTCTAAACACCTTTAGGACACCCACAAGAAAAATAACAGGAAATGTAGAAGTTGCTTAATTCATTGCCACATTAATGACTACTGTCCAGAAACACATGTTTAGAAAATAATAACTAAAATAGTATATTAAAGTCTATAAATAGGATGTAAATTTATAACTTTAATTTAATACCTTTATTTTATTTATTTATTTTTATGTGGTGCTGAGGATCAAACCCAGGGCCTCACATGTGCTAGGCGAGCTTCCTACCGCTGAGCCACAACCCCAGCCCCTAATTTCTTTTTTATATAAACAGGTACTTATGTCAAATTCTCTTTCCTCCATTGTACTTCCCATTATCCTATTTGGAATCTTAGAGGCAACAATTACTTTACTCTTCACCTAACAGTACATTCCACAGTTCAGTGACATACTCTACACCTATCTACACTTAAAAAATAAAGCAGTGTCTCACTGTATCTTTAAATACAAGTCACAATAACTTGGATACAGTACTGAAAGTTAAGAAAAAAGCAGCAGTAAGGTGAGTGGCCATTTACTTCTTGACACAGGATGAAATCCATTTAGGGGCTGGCAATGAGTACTTAAACCATTCCTACAATCCTCCAAATTATGAATCTGAACCTACTTTACTGGATAGACTATCTAAAGAAAACAATGTGTTGAAAAGAGAATGTTAAGCAAAATGGGATGAGCAACTTATTAGAACTCACAGATCAAAGTTAAATGTCATTACCTAGACAGCAAGTTAAAAAGAGTTGGTATCAATATCTGAGGGCTTTTCAGCTTCTTCTTGTGCTGCAATAATTCTAGGATGAGGGTTACTCTTTGCCAGTAAGAACCTCCAACTTCCTGAATGGATTCTGTATCTTGTGATTTTCTGGGAAACAAAGAAGACAAAAAGTTGGAAACGCAAATACCATCACTGCTAAACAAAAACTACTGTACCCAGTTATGGCAAACTGATGAGTATCACAATGGTGTCAACATGCAGAGCCTGGGAACAAGAGCATGTTCTTAATACACTCGTAGCTCTTACTTCTGCTGCATTTTTTGCCTTCTTGTTTGCTGAATTGTGCCCAAGGATTTAGCTTTATCTGGTGGTTCCAGTTCTATTCTGACTTGTTCAGCATTAATGGAAATCTGAAATATTGAAGGAAGAATGGTTGATAACATTAATTCACCATGATGAAATCAGAGGAATAAGTAATGATTAAAAGAGATATGATCAAAGTATTTATGTCCACTTTTATGTCTTTATACCAGTCTACAGCACAGCTCAAACCCCACAGGCAAACACCATTAACAATTTCTTTTGAAAATTTTCCACATACCAGTAGTTGTTTAAAGGTATACATTGTTCTGGTATCTTAAAAATCTACTCGCATCAGTATATACTTATTTCACTATATGGCATATATTTATTGTTAAAAATGTAAAGAAGTGTTTCATCTAGTGTATTTTGTAATCAAAACAATGTTTATAATGAGAAGTACAGCTGTCTTATGCTTCAGGCCAAGCTTATTTTTGGTTGACATGGCATGTTTCCAATATTTCATCTACCCTCTAGTCCACGGTCTATTGAAATGGAAGCTAGAGGGATTTGGGTTAACATTTTCCTTTCAATAACCCTTCAAAATGTTGTAAGATTCTCCTTTGTGCAATAAATCTTAATTCAACCAGCACTATAATTAATTAGCACCTTAATTAGCACTATGGGGTATTCAAAGCCTGTTGAACATGTGTTATTTGTGATTCTAATTTCTCTTCACATTTGTTTGCATTAAGACTAAAATCAGACATTCTCCCATGAGAACAGTTCATCAACTGATGAGGAAGGATGACTTTCTCGATCTGTGTCTGCCCACTCTTCTGCCATCTGATGCTCCTGTGTTGTATACCCCAAGGAAAATTAGAAGCAAAGGAGGGAGCAGGTATAAATCAAAAGCAACCAACCCAGCACTAGCCAACATGAGTTCCAGTTCGATGCTCATTTTACCTGAGTTCTCTTGCTACAGGGCACTTGCTTCTGCAGGGTTTATCCTGGGTCTCAAGTTATAACCCTGCACTTGCCCTGATTATAACATTGTACCACTTCTCTAGTCCAGTGTCACTCAATTCCATATTCATCCCTTAGAACGAAAAACTAGCCACCAGATAGAGAATCATCCACACCCACTGTTTCCATGTACAAAGCCTGATATATCCTAATTAACTAGAAAGGAATAACTAAGACACACACATTCAGTCATACCCCAAGATTTTGCAGATATGGGAGAGTTCCAGAAATCTCTCTCTTTAAAAAACATTGTTGTGATATCTAAATGACATCATGTTTGGATCTTGATTAAAAAGAAGATAAATGCCAAAATGTATTTTCGTTACTACCATAAAAATATGATTATAAACTGAGTATTTAGATGACATTAAGGAACTAATATTAATTTTTCCAGGTGTAACAATGGCATTACAGTCATAAGAAATTGTTCATTTTTTAAAACAATGTATAGTAAATGTTGTTCTGAGGTCCACTATGAAATGCTTCAACAAAGAAAAAGAAAAAATTAAGTGAATACGTTAAAATTTTGAGAACTGCTAAATCTGGATACTAGGGCTTCACATACTAATTATCTAGTTCCATGCATTCAAAACACAGAATTAAACAGGTAGTATTCTGCTATTAGCTAGGATTCCATATACATATGAAACCAATAAGTGAATTTTCAATTCCATGATACATGGCATAAAACTATTTAAATGGAATAACATCACCCAGATCAACATGGGAGCTACTCTTTCTCATTTCTTGAATAAAACAGAACGCACCTGTTAATGCAACTAAGATCCAACCAACACACGGACTCATCCTACCTTGTTAAAACTATAAGTATTTCAACAACAGTTAAATAGGTCACATGGAAAAGACTAAACAACAGACAAGTTATAAAGTTTGCAACTTACCCCTTTAAAAACACTGCCAACAGTCTGAGCACAATGTGAGTTCTTACAATTCACCAACAGATCAAATAGCACGCACAGAAGCTTCTGCTGAACTTTTTCATCTGAAATGGCTGCAAAAAATGGCTTTGTGATCTAGCAGGGATGGGGGAAAAAAAAAACAAACTGATCACCATCTCTAGCAGTCAGAGAAATGCAAATCAAAACCACCCTAAGATACCACCTCACTCCAGTAAAATTGGCAGCCATTATGAAGTCAAACAAGTGCTGGCGAGGATGTGGGGAAAAGGGTACACTTGTACATTGCTGGTGGGACTGCAAATTGGTGCAGCCAATTTGGAAAGCAGTATGGAGATTCCTGGGAAAGCTGGGAATGGAACCACCATTTGACCCAGCTATTGCCCTTCTCGGACTATTCCCTGAAGACCTTAAAAGAGCGTACTATAGGGATACTGCTACATCAATGTTCATAGCAGCACAATTCACAATAACTAGACTGTGGAACCAACCCAGATGCCCTTCAACAGATGAATGGATAAAAAAAAAAAATGTGGCATTTATACACAATGGAGTATTACACAGCACTAAAAAATGACAAAATCATGGAATTTGCAGGGAAATGGATGGCACTAGAGCAGATTATGCTAAGTGAAGCTAGCCAATCCCTAAAAAACAAATGCCAAATGTCTTCTTTGATATAATGAGAGCAACTAAGAACAGAGCAGGGAGGAAGAGCAGGAGGAAAAGATAAACAGAGACATGAGGTGGGAGGGAAAGGGAGAGAAAAGGGAAATTGCATAGAAATGGAAGGAGACCCTCATTGTTATACAAAATTACATATAAGAAGTTGTGAGGGGAATGGGGAAAAAAAAAACAAGGAGAGAAATGAATTACAGTAGATGGGGTAGAGAGAGAAGATGGGAGGGGAGGGGGGATAGTAGAGGATAGGAAAGGTAGCAGAATACAACATTACTAATATGGCATTATGTAAAAATGTGGATGTGTAACCGATGTGATTCTGCAATCTGTATTTGGGGTAAAAATGGGAGTTCATAACCCACTTGAATCTAATGTATGAAATATGATATGTCAAGAGCTTTGTAATGTTTTGAACAACCAATAAAAAAAAAAAAACTGAGTTCAGTGAACAAGCTTAAACTCCAAAGATGGCATCTGCATCTTTATTCTCTCACAATAAAAACTGTTTCACATTTTAATTTCTCATGTATAATGCAATTCTTTTTTAAGAACCCATGTGCAACATTCAGTTTTGCAGAGTAGATAAAATATATCAGGAGCCTTTAAAATGCACCAGTCTATTATTCACTTACATTACACAACAAGCTTTAGATTCCAAAAAGTCACTGACCTTTTCAAGGGCAGTGATCTGAATGGTTGACATTCCTGGGTCAAGTTCCTTTGTTGTGTGCACAGCCTTTAAAAACATATCTAGACTCTTTGGGTCTTTATGTAAAAGGGAAGCTGAGTATTCATTGTATTTTCCCAGAGCGAGATGCAAAACAATAGCCTCATCTTTCAGGACAGCAGTGGGTTCCTTCTCAATCTTTTCCAGTAGCTGTTCCACCATTGGCAAGAGCTGAGAAAGCACCATCTAAAGATTGGAAAACGTATTGGTAAACAGTGATGCTGATGTTTCCCTCACACTACAAAGATGTCCAAAGACACCCTGTAAGAAGGCTGGGAGCTTAGGATAAAAACCCAATCATATCCAGGCGCAGTGGCACTTGCCTGAAATCATACCAGCTCAGGAGGCTGAAACAGGAGTACTACAGAGTTCAAAGACAGCCTTAGCAAAACAGTGAGGTACTAAGCAATTTAGGGAGACCCTGTCTCTAAATAAAACACAAAATAGAGCTGGGGATGTGGCTCAGTGGTTGAGTGCCCGAGTTCAATCCCTGGTTACCCACCCCCCCAAAAAACAATCATAACACTCAGAGGAGGCTATTAATCCGAATTAAGATCAGGTCTTCTCTGGTGGTCCACCTGTAACGTTCGAAGCCCTTCATTCTTCAGAGGGGATCTCAGAACAAATATGTATGTTCCTAAAATCTGACTAAATATTTTATGATTTGCTAAAACATTGTGCACTTCCCTCAAACACTGAATTTGGTATAAGTGTTTATTCAAATTATGTATGTGAAGGCTTTAATAACTAGGTCGGCAAACAATGGCAATCTCAACAGATGTCCTTTATAAGTTTTCTTTACTGACAGTCATGCTCACCTACTTACATACCCACTATAGCTGATTTGCTGACACAGTGGCAGAAATGAGTAGCTGCACCAGAGATTATGGTCTACGGAGCCCAAAACAGAGTTGTTCCTCAGTATCCTTGGGGAATGGGTTCCACACCCTCCCCAGAAACCAAATCCCAGGATACCCCTCATATAAAATAGCCTAGTGTTTCCATATAACCAATACACAGCCTCCTATTTACTTTAAATCACCTCTAGGTTACTCATAATATTTAATACAACGTAAGTGCTACATAAATAGCTATTATACTCTGGTTAGGAAACAACAAGAAAAAAGTTTGTACATGTTCAACCCAGACACAATTTTTTCCCCAAATATTTTTAATTTGAGGTTGGCAAAACCCACAGATGAAGATAGCCAACTGTATTTGCTACCTGGTCCTTAGCCAAGATATCTGCCCACTCCTAAGCTACACCAGGGATAACTCAGAGCTGATATATGTAGAAAATATAATCAAATGGTCTTCACTCCATTTTACCCGTTTTAATTCTCAAAGTCTGCAATCCGTCAGGTAGTTTTGGAACCAGAACGAAGGTCTTTTCCTCTGCTGACCATAACACACACCACCATACAAACAAGTGTTTCTCTTTCTTTTGTATCACAAGCTTCCTTGAGAACATAACAAAAGCTATGGACTCCCCTCCCCCAGAAAAAATGTATAAACACATAAATAAAATAAATAAGGAAACAAGTTTGGAATTTCCATCGACTCATGTCCAAACATATCCCCTTGTGGAGAATTTTCACTTGCAAAATAGACACAGACCAAAGTTCTTCCAGTAGTGCACTCCCATGTGCATTTTAAATCTACTTAAAAACCAAAGGAATGATTAGACAAGGATGATGCACTAATTTTAAAACACAAAGAAACACCAAAATATGCTTCTTGTATCCTGAATCCTTTATTCCACCTACCTCAATTCTTCATCCCAAATTATTAAGAAAATTATCATTTCTGAAAGTGCATATGTCTTGCAAACGTCTTCCTCATACATGATCATAGGTGTATCATACATACCTCACTGTTGACTTTCTGAAATACTCTCATCAAATCTTTTGCAACATAAGATGGGCAATCATATAGACAATAAAGTAAGTTTTTCAAAGTTTCAGACAACTTTTGATAAGATTTTTGTTTTTTCTCTCTCTGTAGTTCCTCAAATAGAGTAGCCAAATCCTAGTATAACAGAAGGAAAATTGGATTAAAAAATGTTCAGGAACTACAAAGGTTAAACATACTAAATATGGAAAATTCTTTCCCAAGTGTGACACTGCTTATACTTTTTTCCCTTTAAAGCACTAACTGGAAAGAGTATCAATACCCCAAAGCTAGTTTACTATGAAAAGCTAAACACTGGTCTTTTAGCCAAAGGAAAGAATAGCAAAATTGATACATAAAATTACAATCTTTTAGAAATGGTGGAAAGATATGTAGTTACTGCCCTATCAGTTTATAAATTCAACGACTTAGTTCATCAAAATCCTTCCAAGAAAAATGTCAAGATTGGAGAACTTGTTCATGTGCAAAACACACAGGCATGCACACAACTTCATTTGCCAAAGAGTTTACCTGAATAACATAGGTGGCATCTGAGGTGATCTCCTCTGCTTTAGGAACCAGACGATCTATCACCAAATGAAACTTTGACGCCACTCCACTGAGAGTTTGGAGACAATGAATGGCAGCCCTACGGACTTCTTTAACAGGGCGTCCCAAATTAATGAGTAGAGATGTCACCACTAAAACCATAAGAGAAATCATGTTGATACCAATTTTTAAAAATGAAATAATACAACATTTGTAACCGTATCCATTATCCAAATCATTTTGTTCATCTTCAACCATGTTTTTATGGTTTAATTCTGCCAGATACCTTATTTGACAGTAGCTCTGTTAAGTCAACCTACTTTTCAGTATCACATTCATCAACTTCATAAAATTCTCCACCTTTGTTAAATGTGCAACTCTATTTTTTCTTTTTTGGTAGTGGGGATTGAACCTAGGGATGCTTGACTACTGAGCCTATACCTAGCTCTTTTACTTTTTTGAGACAGTCTTATTAAGTTGCCCAGGCAGGCTGGCTTTGAAACTACAATCCTCCTACCTTACTGGGATTACAGGTGTACACAACCATGCTGGACTTGCAATTCTACTTTACACAAAATTACATATAAATTTTATTTTCAGATGTTTCACTAGAGAGCAACGAATCTGAAAATGACTAACACCTAGGAAAGAGATAAATCCAGGAAGGACTTTTGAATAAGCAGTCAGTTGATTACTGAACTGCATCATGATGATCTGGCTTTCGTTTGTAACTACAGCTGCTGCAGTTCAAGAAATTAATAGTTGTATATTAAGAATTCACGTATATTTCTGCCACCATTTCTATTATTCAACTTTTTGTGTTAAGATTCTGTAAACGTCATTCTTACATTAAATGCAATATTTAGAATTAGAAAAATTATATATAGTTATATTTTTTTAATAAGTTATAATTTTCCACACTACATAAACCACATTCAAAGAAAGCATTAACAGCCAGACATGACAGAACACATCAACGCTACTTTTAATACCTGGGGATGACATGGACGCCAGCTGCTGTTTACACTGGATCTTCTGAGAGGAGAGCAGTGCACAGCCTACATAAAGAGCCTGAGTCTGCAGCACTGACTTCACACTATAGTTAAGTGGATTTGAAAGGCTAGAACCATAAGTCCACAAAACAGAAAGGAACTTGAATAACTGAAAAACATCTTCTAAATGTACCTAATTTAAAGAAAAAAAGTGAAGTTTAATTCTTGCTCAAACAAGTTGGTTCCAAATCCTGTTATCACTCATGTACAATTGTAAAAACACAAATAATTTAATGTTGTGCCTTGTCTAATCACTTATCCTACTCTTGGCATTTTAACCAATTAGAAAAGATGTCAATAAAGAGTGATACTCAAAAGACTCATTCTAACCTTGCACTTGAACACTTAACAAAAAAGACAGCACTAAATAGAAACCAAGTAAGAGTACTGTCTGGGAAGCTTCATCAAGAGACTTCAAAGATGAAGTTACAAATGTTAAATATATCAAATGCTGTGGAGAAGAACAAGAATCACTTGCTGGGAACATGGAGGTAACTGGTACCCACCATGAATTTCCTGAGTGACTTTGGGGACGCTGAATAACCTCTCTCAACTTCAGTTTTCTCATTTGCAAATAGCATTTAAAAATCAAACCAACTGGGCTGCTGTGATTCTTAAACATGATTATGAGCTTAGCACTTAGTAGAGGTACAGCATGTTAGTCTCTGCTCCACCTACCGCTTGGTGTCAGGATTATAATGCTTTACAAGGCCCATGTTTATTATTACATATGCTTCCCTAGCTGAAGAGAACTTTCATTTCTGTTATAATCTGTCATAACTAAAACAACTTACAATATTATCTTAAAGGGAAGAAAAGCAGTGCACCATGTACCTTCATGAGAAGTTTCATCAGAACCCTGAAATGAACGGCATCAGCACCCCAGAGGACCACCTCAAAGAGCCCAGTGAGCAAGTGCAGGTATTGTCTGCCGTCCTCGTCCAGGCGTTCAGGATTCCACCATGTATCATCTATAGGAATGTGGAAAAAGAGGAGCAATGCATAACCTATTTGAACATGCTACAGGGAATTTTTCATTCAAGACAGAGAATCACAGAGTCTAGAATACAGTTTTAAAAGATTTACAATTTGCATCTTACCTTTAGGAAAAGACTTTGGAGCCTTCAGTGCATAAATAAAATTCTTCAGGGAAAATATAAGTAAAACTGAGTCTTCCACTGCAACCCTCTGGGCACTGTGGAGCTGTTCTATGTAATGTGCCCACAGCTCCCCTGGTAAATCTCTGTGTAACATCAATTCTGGATGCCATTCTGAGGGGATTTCCTGAAATGTGAAAGGAAACAAAGCTAGCACACACTTGAAGAGGTTCTGAGCATGGACTATGTGGGTGGACGGTAACAGATGTACACATTCTTTGGGTAGGAGGCAAAGCTTTGTCTATATGGTATGGTGGGGAGAGGATGGATAACTTTCACACAGATTTTGAGAGGTCTAGCCATTACTATTCACAAGAAAAAGTACAGGTTAAACATGCCTTCATTTTATTTGTTTTACCTTAAGAAACTCTCTAAAAACAAATTTTACTCATATTAATCCTATAAAATAAATGGTAGGAATAAATAGGTATATTTTCGAACAGAAAGATAATGAATTGTATCTTTTTAATTTTTTTTAGTTGCAGATAGACACTATATTTATTCATTATTATTATTGTTTTAAAGTTTTTGTAGTTGTAGATGAACATGATACCTTTATTTTTATTGAATTATTTTTATATGGTGCATGTGCTAGGCAAAAGCTCTAACAATGAGCCACAACCCCAGTCCAAGAATTGCATTTCTAAAAGATCTTCAAAGGGACTTCTCTAATTTCACGCTTCCTGCTAATCGAAAGAGGGTACACAACAAAATCACCAAAGAAAAAGAATCTAAGTTCAATTGTATCAGACAATGTCTTTTTTGAGGGCTCTGATTGGCTCGATGTGCTGCTGCAATTGCAACATGCTCAGAAAGGGTATTTAAATATAAAGCAATATGATCTACTTTTATATAAAAAATTGATACACACTTTTAACACTAAGAAGTATAATTCCAGTTACCACACTTCACAAAAGAAAAAGAAGCTAGACATTAAGAGCTCACATGAAACACTTTAAAAAATATGAAGATCCATTCTTAAAGTTTATGTAACTTTAGCTAACAATGGCTATGATCAGAATTCATAAATCCTGAAAGTGTAAATAAATGTAATAAAATGTGATTCATTTAGCAAATCCTATAATGTGTATTCCTTTGAAATTTGGAGGAAAAATAAAAACAAAATACAATTATGTAGGGCAGATATGAAAAAAAAATAATCTCATTACCTCAAGATGTAGTACTAGATAGAAATAAAATAGTTGAAACATGTCCCTGTAATACTGTCAAAAACAATAGAAGGCTGGAAAGATCCATATCTAATAGAATATTTGATTTTTAAAATATACAAGATCTTAGGGGTTGGAGTTGTGGCTCAGTGGTAGTATACTTGCCTAACATGTGTGAGGCACTGGGTTCGATTCTCAGCACTGAATATAAATAAATGAATAAGATAAAGGTCCACCAACATCTAAAAAAATTTTTAAAAAATATAAACAAGATCTCGTTTTAGTTAATAATAGAATTAAATAATGTTTTGTTCAAGTACTAATACACTAAGCAAATTGTTCATCAGTCAAGGTAGTTAAATATAACTTGGAAAACTACCCAATAAAGATAATAAAGTGAAGACATAAAAACTTGCAACCTTGCAACTCTACAAATCAATTAAATTTTCTGCAAAAGCATGGGAGCACCTAATTCAGGACCTCACTGCAATCCAAGGTGCTTCACGTTTCTCCCACCCAGCAACCAGACACCACATCTCTGCCTCTGAGTTTTGGTTTTGCTGTAACAGGTCAGGTTTTCAACTGACTCAATATTCAGCTTTCTGCAGACTGCACTCCTTACCATCGCAGTAATGACACTTTCCAGCTTCTTTATTTTTTTCTGCAACAAACTGAAGACTCTCATTGCAAATGGAAAGCGAGTTTCTTTTAAAGATGAACAGCAGGAGACAAGTACAGACACAATCACGTGAAATGTTACTTTCTGCTTCAGACTAAAAGTCTCCTTTTCACCAGTGTTTATTAAATCTTCAACCTTGAAAAACAAACACATTCCATTACTGATAACTCTTAATTTTTGTAAAACAGCTTTTTCTATCTCAGGCCTATTGAGGTATTGTGTGTTTTACATACAAAGTGAGAGGACAAATATAAAGCTTTTAAAAATATAATAAGCACGGATTTCTAAGTACTTAAAAATAAATATTCTCACAAACTAGATGAACATAATCACACTTGCAAACTAGTTAATGTGTTCAAATCACAGTTATTAACTTTACAAAGCTTTACTCATTAAGGCAAATACTTTTCTATTTTGCTACTTTAATTAAAAAAAAAGACTTTTAAGTTTTCAATGAGAATGAGAGGGAAAAATGAAGGTGAAAAAGAACACATTATTCTCACTAGTCTAATTCAGAACCACAGTGAAAAGAATGATATACCAAGGCTCTCAAACATTCTGCAAAATATCTGAACAACATTTTACTTGTTTAAAGTAAGATAATCAGTATATTCAAGAATGCAAATAAATAAGAAGAATCTAGAAAAACAGAAGCGGAGAGTTCAATAAGAGCATAAGAAGGAAAGCTGGGGTGGACATCAATAGACACCTACCATTTTCAACATTGAAGAAGGGACTCCTGAATTTATATTGCCAGCCAACACTTGAATCATCTTCTGATTTGCTACACCACTCAGTTTTCCTGATTTTGTGCTTTTAATCACACTTTCAAGAGCTGTAAAAAATTATGAATAGTGTGTCCTCATGCCACCAACACTCACATATAGAACAGTGTAAAGTAAGGAATTTGTGTAAAAATTCTAGTATCGCTCTTCAAAGGTTTACTTTTTATTTTTCTTTCTTATCCAGTTCTGAATATCTGAGTCAACTTCCTTTTCTTCTTTTTTTGTGATATGAAGGATTGAGCCACATCTCCAGCCCTTTTTTATATTTTATTTAGAGACAGGGCCTCACTAAGTTGCTGAAGCTGGCTTTGAACTCACTATCCTCCTGCCTCAGCTTCCCTAGCTGCTAGAATTACAGGGGTGCACCACTGCGCCCAGCCCAATTTCCTTTATGTTGTATATTTTTCATCTTGGCAATTTTTTAAAAAAATTGTGCTGAGATAAAATAAACACAATTTATTCAAATAGTGAATACAGACAGTTTTAAATTTACTTATCTTTAAAGTGTTACCTGTTTGCTTTTTCTAAAACCCACCTAAATTTCTTACCTTCTTTCCAGCCTTTTAACAGAGGATGCAGAGAGCAAATTCCGGATTTTGATAAATACAAAGCGATTTTCACTTCAGCAGATCCCACATCATCATCAGTGATAACCATGAAAGGCAGCAAATGCACAACCACCTGATTTGACAACTGATCATTTCCACTTAGTATCTCTTCTCTAATTAATACATCTGCTGCTATCTCAAGGGCCCTGTACCTAAGAGATACATGAGCATGTTTTGTTGATACATGTTCGAGACTTAAGTAAAAATTAATCATTATGTTGTTTATAGTTTAACTGACAAAATCTCCTTACCAAAAAAAGTATTATTCAGAAACATATCTCTTAAAATCCATGCTAATAAAGGAGTTACCTTTTATATATGTAAACATCTTTATAAATTACCTTATGTTATCTTGTCAATTAAAAAAAATTAAAAATCAACACCTCAACTATAATACATATATCAAATTGCGTATCTCAACTTCTCTACTTACCAGAGATTCACTCATACATTCAAAAAATTAACTAAGCACATCCTATATCATTATATACACATACTAATGTGAGAAATATCTGTATGACAGACACAAAACCGAGTATGACATGCTCTCGTGCTCTAAGAAGCTGGAAAATGCTTATGTGCCCAAAATGAAATAACCAGAGCTCATCAAATACTACCAGAAGATATCATGTGCCTCTGAACTTATTTATATCTGTATTCAATTACAAAGTAATAATTATGTAAAAGTAGTATAGAGTAAAAAAAAAATCAGAAAACTCTTCATCCTACAAAATTTATTATATCTTAACACACCACATATGAATATTAATATATATTATTAGTATGACATACTTTTGTATTTTATTTAAAAATTTCATACATAGAAATTATGAAAAATACACATAAACCCAAATTAGTTATAAAATGTAAGAAGATGTTACATTAGGATTTCCTACTACCACAACCAAAAGGCCACATAACTAAATTATTAGTTGAAAATTTAAAAAAAGAAAGAAAGAAAATCAATTTGTACTTGGTACAAGAACTCCATTCAAAAGAGCATGAAGAGAACAGAAGAGAAATGAACACATACCACTTCCTATTCTTTGAAAGTTCTGCTCTTTGAAAGAGATTCAGAAGATTTGAAACAGTTACTTCTGCACTGAAGTGTTGCTGGAAAATCTAGAGGGGGAAAAAAACCCAAGAGCAAATATTTACATGCCTCAAACATATATGGTGTTTCAAAAATGAACTTTAAAAAATAATGAATTATGATGAATTTTTCCTAACAATCCCAGTATAAAGTTTATGAGAGAAATTTCTCAAAAGTGGCACTCATTTCCCAATTTTTTATGGTCCCAAGGTATTGCTATTGATAACTGTGAAGTCTAATTACTTCTTTGAGCTCCCTCTAAAACAGACTTAAGTCTGTGCCCTCAAGTGAACAAATTTCCAATGGAGTAATAATTTCCAAATATACTCTAGTCTACAGCAGAGAATAATGTGAGAAGAGCAATAAAATATTCACAAAATGTAAACACCCACAAACAAATTTACTCACCTCAAAAGCACTCAGAGCCGACAAAACAACATCTATGTTATCATCACCTAATCGGGTTAAAATAGCTTCTTTTATGAAAGACTCATCAATGCCTTCCTGAGCAAGAGAAAAATAAATTAATTCAGCTGCTGCTATAAACCTCACAAGACTAGCCAAAAAAGAAGAGTGGTTTTATGAAAAGCACTCCAGAATCTCAATCATAGGCCCAAGTACTAGAGGAAAAGAGTCAAACACAGGAACGGAGCAATCTATCATGGGCCTTATAAGATTAGTAGTTTAGTAAAAACTTCTTCCAGTTTCCACTGAAGGAACTGGATTATATTTATAATCCATTTTTAAAGTAAGGAGTTGATCTTGTTAAAACAAGAGCCCAGATATTGAAATACACAGACTAAAGAGCAAGAATGTCCAGGTTTGAATCCAAACTCTGCTGTCCAGTAGGTATGAGACCTTTGGCAAGTTCCCTAATTCTGGGCTGCACTGTTGCCTTGGAAATAGGACTGCTCATAAAAACATCTAACTCAAAACGTTGTTATAGGCTTAAAAACACACACTAGGGCTGGGGTTGTGGCTCAACAGTAGAGTGCTTGCCTAGCGTTTGATCCTCCGCACCACATAAAAATAAATAAATACATAAAAATACTGTGTCCAACTACAACTAAAAAATAAATATTTTTTAAAAATGCATCAAAATAAAGCATTTCTCAGAACTTCAGTATTAAATCAACTATCTTTGAAGAACATTTTCACAGATCCTAAAGTTGCTTTAAATTATTACTTATAACAACTTTAAAATTGAGTTAACTTTTTAAAATACACAAGACACAAAACAAAAATACAAAACATTTTTTAAAACCAACATTGTAAATATCAAAAACTATAAAATTAATTTCTATAATTATACAATATCAATTCTTAATGATAACTTCAATTTCTTATTCTAAAATTATTCTGCTCATCAGAAAGTCAAAGAAATCACATCTGAAAATTATCTGACACAAACCTTTGATGTTCTCATGACATTTTTCAGATGATTAACAGCCAGAAGTCGCACAGGAGCAAGTGGATGATTCAGACTAAGCATCAAGGAAGTGTCAGAATCTGCTAAAATCTGTGGGTTCAACAAAAATATCCAATGATTTCACCTAATCTGAGCAGCATACGAACAGTAATAAAAATACCCCAAACTGCACAACATATTCAATTACACCCAAGCAAAATTGTCTCCAGAACATGGTGAATCACAACAGATGAAAACATATGTATGGTTAATGGTTGTATTTTGTGTGTACTTGTATGTATGAGAAGGTTTAATTTAGTGAAGAAATTCTATGAAATAACTCTGCCCTTTTTACAGATACCTATTTCAGAGTGAACAGCACCCCAAAACAAAAAGAATCTCAAAATTAGTGGAACATAAACCTGAGAATCAAATTAATGACAATTTAATTAATAAATGTAATCAGACTAAGGAGGAACTCTACCTCTCAACCCAAGATTTGGAAATGCAACACTGTTAAAGATAAAAGTCTGATTATGTAAGAGAAAAACTAAACCTATCATATTCCCTTCATAATACCCATTTTCAAGACTAATTGTAAGAGCTTCTGCTTACATGTATAACTTCTAGCATAAAAACCTAGGGTGAAAGCACCAGATTTTGGAAGTCCTACCATGATCACCATTTTTCCTAATCATAACTGAAACAGCCACATGGGGTCAGTGAATACTACAGTTAAAGCACAGACCCAGAGAAAGACAAGAAGCACCACCTTCTGGTGACTGTTAATGAACACCATATATGAAATTCCCCAACAACTGTTTTCCTGAAATATGCATCACGTTCAGTTATTTAAAATTACTGTACTTTCTTCAATATGTAACTCTTGCTTCTGAGCCTTACATCAAACAACCAGGCAAACTGTTCAGTCTCGTTTCTGATTTTTTCCAGAAGGAAGGAGAGTAGGACATTTCCAAATGCAGCTCTTCGAGCAACCACATAATGTCTATTTACTAAAAATCACAATTCCTCTATAGAAGAACAACATACCTGATACTTTCCTCCACTTGTAGAAAGAGAAATAAATTGGTGAAAAAGTTCCTGTTTTTTAAGAGCTGTAATTTCTTTTAGGTGATCCTCTAACACAACATCCAATGTGCTGGGGTACCTAGGAAGAGATAGAAGAGTTCATTCACTTAAGAAAGTTACTAACCACATACACCATACATGTATAAAGAAAAGAAATAAAATGAAATTTTAAAAATAACTGAAAATGAAACTTTAAATTTAACAAATGAGGGCTGGGGTTGTAGCACACTGATAGAGTGCTTGCCTAGCACATGTGAGCCACTGAGTTCAATCCTCAGTACCACAAAAAAATAAATAAAATAAAGGTCCATCAACAACTAAAAAAAAACTTTTAAAAAATTAATTTAACAAATGGTATACATAAAATCAAATGATCAAGTTTGGTACTCTTATAGCTTCAAGAATGAAATAGTGTCTCTATAAAAAAAAAATTACACTCCCCACAATCCCCATTCAACACCTATTTCCTTTTTTTTTCTTGCATTTTTTTCTGTAACTAGTTATATATGACAGTAGAATGCATTTTAACATACCATACATAAATGAAGTATAACTTCTCATTTTTCTGGTTGTACATGCCCTATTTCCTTTTGTATTTCAAATATATTTAATTCCTATTCTTGCATCTTCATGAAAAGGAAAAAATACGAAGTCTCTTTACAAGTTACAATATATTAAGATATGACCTGTGAACTTTATCTTCACAGAACAGAGGAAGTGTACATGAACAAAGAGCACAAACACACATAGAGCTTACTTGCTTTCCAATAGTCTGATGAGTGGAAGAAATTGTTCATTAAGCAAAGACACTTTATTAGGATCAATTTCTTCCTGTGAACAATATGAAATATACTCTTCAAAAAGAAGGCTGAAAAAGGAAGTAGAAATATCAACAGACAGAATTACCATTCATTCAGTCCTTCCTATGACCTAGGTAATTTACAAATATTATCTCTGTCATACTTGTACCAAGTTAGAAATTATAAAACCTCTTTTACTGATTAAAAAAAAAAAAAAAAAAAGCTAAGGCATAAGACATCTTCCAATTTGTCTGATGTCCAAATAAATAGCAAAAAACCCCAACCCTTAGCCCTTAATGTACCAGAAAAGGAAGATTGGGGTATTTAATTTTAAACCCCCTTCTCTTTCTCAAGCCTAAACTAAGCCTTCACATGTACACTGTCATTTAACTCTCAGTCCAACCTCTGAGCAAGGGGACAAATGATGCACATCAGCAGACAGATCCCTGTCAACCTCACACAATGGCAAAAATAGATCCAGGGTCTGACCTCCAGAACTTACTCCTCTAATGGAAGGGTGGAAGTAGGATTCTAACCTACTGCAATTTTATTCACTGTTACCAAGTTTAATTAGGAAAAGAAAAAAAGGAAGATACAATTTTGTGTGTTTTTTGAGATAGGTCTTCACTGGGTTTCCCAGGCTGGCCTTGAATTCATGAACTCAAGTGATCCTCCAACTCAGCTTCCCAAGCAGCTGGAATTACAGGTTATGTACCACCATGCCTAGCTAGAAACAATCTTTACTGCATGCTTATCCCCAATATTAAGTTTCCAAATGAGTTCCAATAGTGTTGAAACTTTTTTGGGGGAAAACTGGATTGAACTTAAGGGTACTTGGCCACTGAGCCACATCCCCAGCCCCACTTTGTATTTTATTTAGGGACAGGGTCTCACTGAGTTGCTTAGTGTCTCACTTTTGCTGGGGCTGGCTTTGAACTTGAGATCAAGCTGCTGGGATTACAGGAGTGTGCCACCACACTCAACTTAGTAGTAATTTTAAACACTAACAAATTGCATTCAATTTAGCTTACCCATTACCTTCCATTTCCTTCTATAAGCTATAAAGACAAACAGAAAACTTACTTTTGCTGTTTTTGCTTTTGCTAACCAATGCTGAAACAAATACTGATTGAGCCACAGGCATGAAAATCAGAAGCATGTTAAAAACAATAGCTTACCTGGCTAACAAGTGGTCTACATTGTTCTTCAGTGATATTTTAGTAAGTATAGATTCCAAGAGTGTCTTATAGATTTGACCATCTCCTTCTTCAGTTTTTTCTCCTTAATATGTAACAAATTAAACTGAGTCAGGAGAAATTCTTTTGCATGCTCACATGATAAAATTTACTTATAGCAGAAAACTTTTCTTTTTTTTTTAAATTTATTTTTAATTTTCGGCAGACATTGATTATATGTGGTGCTGAGGATCGAACCCAGGCCGCACGCATGCCAGCCGAGCGCGCTACCACTTGAGCCACATCCCCAGCCCAGCAGAAAATTTTTCTAAAAGTAATTTTTAATATATAAATTTACATTTAGCTTTCTACCCATTTTTAAAGATGTATGATCTATTTATATTTCTCAGACCATTTTCTCTTTATCTGATACTCTCTCTATTGGGGGCAGGAGGATACAAAGACTAAAATTTTTGCACTTCTGTTTTATTATGAACATAATTATGAGAACACTTGTTGACAACAAATACTACCAGGTCACATTAGAAGTTAGTGGTGAAGCTGGGGCATGAGCCTAGCTCTTATAAACTGTATCTGAGGCTATACTTCTACTGTGATAGCTCCTTACTGAGCCAAGGTTATCACTTTCTAGTCTACATTTACTATAAACGTGGATCTAATATTAGATGCTGTTTCAAAGCCTGGGATTACATTATTCATCATTATTAGGATACAAAGAACACATTTTCATTTATGCTAGCCATTTCTCTGAAATGCAAGATTTACACTAAGATTCGGTTGTGCAGATCTTATTGTACAACAGACTGATATAATTCTAAAGGAGTCTTTCTTAGCATTCTCGAAGTAGCAAGAGGACCAAGTATTTCCTCCTTCTTTCTGTGTTTATTAAAGGATAAAAACAAATATGCAAATAACTACTTAACTACTTTCTAATTAATCTTTTAAGTTTTTTTTTTTAATAATTAGTATATTTAATGCATGAGATTTTCTTGGACTTTTTTTTTTTTGGTACCAAGAATTTAACCCAGGAGCACTTAACCACGAAGCCACATACCCAGTATGATTTTATTTTTTATTTAGAGTCAGGGTCTAACTAAGTTGCTCAGGGGCTCCCTACATTGCTGAGGCTGGCTTTAAACTTGTAATCCTCCTGCCTCAGTCTCCTGAGCCACTGGGATTAACAAGTATGTGCCTCCATGCCTGGCTGGATTTATATATTAATGACTCTCAGAAGAAAAAAATTTTTTTGGCAGCTGGATATTTAGTGTGAATTAATCACTAAAGATCATTAAGAACCTAAAGGAGAAAGAAAAAGTTTACTGAGTAATATACTTTAACATAATCCCATGGTCTTTTTTCGTGTAGAGACTATTTGATAGAATTCTCAGAAATCACTTAGTAATTCCAGGATCTCTCCCATCCCAAATCTTTCTCACACAGGAACAACAGATAAGTTGCATGGAAACAATTAGACAGTGGGAATTTTAAATGGTCTGAAGGTATTAACCAGAGTGTAGTTCCTATCAAGAGTCACACTTTAGAAAGTAAGCTCTAAACACAGACATACAGCTACGTACCTGCAATGTGATGAGTGAGGGCGACCACCAGATGGGGAAGCATATAACGCAGAAGAGGACTGACATCATGTGTTTCAGAAATACCGTGAAGTATTGCAGTAAGATCGGGAACATTACACAAGTGAGGAAAAGGCCTTTGAAGAAGCAAGTACATATGAGGTTGACAAGTGAGACAAGCAGCAATATAAAAAGTCTATAACTCATCTCACAAAAATTTTCCAAATAACTATGTTCACTCAACTAGCATCATTTCTCAGTTCAATGATACTTACTTTTTCCCAAGGCTCTCTGGCTTCTGTCTCTGGAGAAGAACAATCAAGCAACCTAATCCATCCTTGACCAAGGAGGGTACTTTAGTCAATGTTCTGATGATCTGTGATGCCAGTGAATTAACGACTGTATCTTCCATTGTCACTTTTACAGAGATCTGACATATTATCATGTATGTTGCAGCTCTGTAATCTGGTAAAGATGATTTTAATCCCTACATATTTTTGAAATATAAGGAAAATGCCCAAGTATAAGGGTTATTTTCTTCTACTTAAAATGTTACTTTTACCATAACAAATTATTACATCACATATATGTGTATCAAAACATCATGATACCCCATAAATATATAATTCTTATGTTTAATGTGCCCATTAAAAATAAAATTTTTAAAATGTAACAAAGTAGATATTAATAACACCTACACACAAGGACAATTAACCAATCATTCTTCAAAAGTAGAAAATCCACTAATTGAGCCCATTCCTGAGTTGATCCAGGGATGAAATGCATCTATTAGATGAGAGAAGAGATCTCTGAAATCTTCTAACTCAAACATACACTATGCATCCTGACAGGAACCAACATGCTCTGCTTTTATCTGGAAATCCCTATCTGTAGAAGGGAGACTTCAATCAGATCACTAACAGAAGTAAAAAAAAAAAAAATCTGATAAAGAACATTGGGACAATTGTGGGAAGTGAGCCTCACAGGATTCTATGAAGTCAGCAGGCAGCAAGGCACTTGAGAGAAAGAAATCCCAAGAAGCAGAAGCCAGTGCAAAGAGAACAGATGCATGTCTGTCTGCACCCTGAAGACTGTCTGCTCTTCTCTTTCCAATAAAGAGACTGCTATTGGGCTGGGGATGTGGCTCAAGAGGTAACACGCTTGCTTGGCATGCGTGGGGCGCTGGGTTCGATCCTCAGCACCACATAAAAATAAAATAAAGATGTGTGTCCACAGAAAACTGAAAAATAAATATTAAAAAAATCTCCCTCTATTTCTCTCTCTCCTCTCTATCTTAAAAAAAAAAAAAAAGAGAGAGAGACTGCTAAAGTTATAGATCTGGAAGACAGCAGCTGGGCTATAGAGCCAACAGTTATTCTCTCTCTCTCTCTCTTTTTTTGGTATCAGAGATTAAATCCAGGGGCACTTTACCACTGAGCCACATACCCAGTCCCTTTAAAATTTTTATTTTGAGACAGGGTCTTGCTAAGTTGCTATGGTTTGCTTTCAACTTGCAATCCTCCTACCTCAGCCTCCTAAGTCACTGGGATTATAGGAAAGTGCCCAGCCCAATGGTTATTCTTAAAAACCTAATTAAGGTCTGAAAAAAATTATATTTTTACATAAAGATTAAGTCTTATCAATCATCTAAAATAAAATGTACACTTAAAAACATTTTTACTTAAATGAAATTTTCAAAATTAAGAAAATTCCATTAAATTCCATTAAGTACAAAATACTTGACATATCGACAGGACCAACCTTTTGGATATATGGAAATAGTTTGGCAACGACACTGTCTGATATTTCTTCAGCAGCCACTAAAGCAGACACGATGGTAGAAGCATAAAAAGCCAAGAGCACCCGCAACTGAGCAGAGCTTCCTCGGTACTCAGCAAATACCTGAAACAAGGAACACAAACCAAAAATGCAGGGGAGCAGATGAAGACACAAAAATATTTATAGCTCTCCTGACCTACTCTGTCATTTTAATTTTTACATTTGTAACAACAAGTACACAACAGGACAAGAATGAAATGCCTAACAATCTTCCTGATATTTTTAGATGTTTCTTTGTTTAAATTATCACCATTACCTAGAATATGACAAGGAACAGACTTATTTATCTTTGTAGAAAAACACCTTTGGTGAGAAAAGACTTAAAATGTTCACGCCCCAACACAGCATAACATTTAACAAAAGGAATTTCTTCAAATTCCATTATTCTTAGGTTAAGGCTTTATTTAGTATGTCTTCTTCTTTCAGAGCAAGCAACCATTTCATGGACTCAAACATGCATGAAACAATACACTACTCACCTTCACAGACTTGGTCACCAGGCTACAAATGAAATCCATGAATCCCAGATCTTTGTAGCAATGGGTAATCAAGGTGCCCTTAGCTAAGGGCACTCCTGATTGCTGTAATTGACAAAAAAAAATAAGATATTAAGGATATTCATCAATAGATCATTATTTTCAAGTACCTACCCTAATTATGTCTTTATACTGCTGAAGTTCATGAGTACAAAATTTAATCACATACCATTAATTGTATTGATGAAATAAATAAAATAATAAATAAAACTATGCAGACTCCAGAAATCAAAAAAAGCAGGCCAACAATGAAGGCAAAGAACTCAGTGGAAAATACTTAGTATATGTCACATTTTGGTATGTATTTATATAAAGCTGGATTCTCTAGCTTCTTAGTAATTCTACTGGTTGTATTTGATTTCTGAGTTAATGTGACATGGGTTTACCACTGCTTTGCAAAAAATGCTAATAAAGAAAATAGACCAGGAACCTGCCCCGCTTACATCATTACTCATACCACCTAGCATTGTACACAGTCTGTATGGAGTGCTCAAATACTGAATAAATCAATGAAAGGAGAATCTGGAGTAACCTTTAGGAAGAATGAGGTTTGGATACCTCAAATACAAGTTTCTAGGGAGTAGCAGAGTTTGTGTGTGCAGATCAGTGGAAAAGCTTTTAGGGCAGAGAGAATGTTGGGAACTGCAGATGAATAGACAGCTTTATCACAGGTTGCCTTTTTTTAAAAAATATTCTTTTAGTTGTTGATGGACCTTTATTTTAATTATATGTGGTGCTGAGAATCAAACCCAGTGCCTCACACATGCTAGGCAAGTACTCTACCACTGAGCCACAACCCCATCCTTAGTTGGCCCTTTTGACACTTTAGTTCAAGTGCTTTATAGCCAGATTCTTAAATTCTCCTTTGAATTCAAAATTTCTCATTCCTTTCCTTTAACTCATTCTGATTGGTGTCCTCACCATCATCATCTGTCGAATTTTCTGCAGTTTCATGGCTACTTTTATGCTCATGTACCCTCTTCTCAACTGGATTACCAGGCTCAATATAGCGTTCGTAATTACATGCTAACAACATATACTTACGTGTTGCAAAGTGCTAATGGCAAGTCAGTGGTTTTACTGTAATTCTGTGTTTTCTGATCTTACACAGACCCTTTCTGCTAGGCAACTATCCTTTATTCATTTGTAAGTCAACTTCTAACACCTTATTCATAATTTTTGTAATTTCCTGAAGATTTTCAACTTATCCTTATCCTTTTAATTTTGGTCTTTCATCATCTCCAACTTCTTCAGTTCCAAAACTTAAAATGCCAAACATCATGGAGCAGTGGAAAAAGACACAGGCTGTTAATATCAGATTGGGATTCAAATTCCAACTCTGCACTTTATAGTCATATGAACTCTAGCAAGTAACTTAATTTTCTAAGCCTGTCTTCATCAGTAAAAAACAGTTCTATAAGAATTTAAGATAATATAACATAAAATGCCTAGACTGATGTTCAGATCCTAAATAAATGCCAAATGTTATTAGTTAATTTCAACTGGAAGTCAGAAAATAAAATATAGATAATATCTGAACTATCCCCAGGAGCACAAAGAACTTATTTTTTTTCCAAATTACACCCCTTAACAAGGTTTGTAATGATTATATAAAGACATACATCATTTAATAATCATACCTTAACTGGGAACAACCAGAACCACTTGTGCTTTGGATTATGAATTTTTAGAAGTTGTATAACCCGCACAAATATTCTTGTTTCATGGTATGGCAGAACACAACCAATGAGGCTATCTTGATTATAAAGATGGATGTGAAATCTAAGGAAAAAGCAAACAATTCAAATTGACACAAAATTTATAAGTATATTTCCCGACATGTCCAAATTACATACCAATAAGCTAAAAATACCTAGAATATAGCAGATAAATTCTGAAGATACATTAAATTCTTCTCAGTCTTCAGAATCTAGCTCACACCTTGCTCCTTTCAAGGTGCTTTTCCTAAGTCTCCAGGCAAGTGTTCCCTCTTACTGTCCTACGCCTTTACATGTACTTTTTCTTACATTACCAAACTGCTTTGCCTTTTATTAGTTTTACATATACTTTAGAATTAGCCAACATGTTATTTTTCCATAAAGTTTTCTTTCCTCAATGACTCCAGAGCTACCCCCTGCCCCAAATTTTACATAAATCTTTACTAAGACATTTATTTCAAAATAGTACCCAAGAGTAAACTACTTATCTGTGTATCAAAGTATTTGTTGAATAAATTAGTTAACAAAGAAATAAATGAAAAATCAAACGCAAAAGTTCTTATATTAAGGATGTATTTGGGAGAAACTAAGTGCTAGACAACAAAGGGAAATTTTATGCACTTCTGAACTCCCCTTTACCTCTAATGTTCTAATAATCAGAAGACCCAAGTTAAAAGTAGGTTTTCTTTTAAAAGGAAACTACTATACTTGCTCATCTCCATTAGTGAAATTAACATCTTTCTACTTCTAAAATACATATACGGGAACAACAAACAAAAATATGTAAGCTCTAATATGATGCCAATCAATGAGGAAATGAGCAGAAAACTTACTAACAATTTCCAAAGCAGATGAAAGATCAGACCTTGGAAACAAACTTCATGTATACCCTAGTTCTTTTCTTAAGCTCCTCAGAACTAATGAGTTTAAAACAAATGGATCTTAAGTAGAGTTTTTTTTTTTTTTTTTAAGAGAGAGAGAGAAAAGAAGAGAGGATTTTTTAATATTTATTTTTCAGTTTTCGGTGAACACAACATCTTTATTTTATTTTATGTGGTGCTGAGGATCAAACCCAGCGCCCTGCACATGCCAGGCGAGCGCATTACCGCTTAAGCCACATCCCCAGCCCAGTAGAGTGTTTTAACAGAAGAACATGCTTATTTCAAGTTCTAGACATATTAAGCTCTCAACATAGTAAGGGGTCTTCAACTACTTAATTTTTTAAAAGAGGCCAGCCCACAGTTATTTCTGTAATTCCATCAGCTACCTGTGAATCAACCACTCCAGACACTTATGCGCTGGCTTAAGCAGGAAGTATGGGGACAAATGAATAAGAAATAATGAAATATTTTCATCCAGCTGTTTGTTCACGGCTTTGGTCTGAACACTGCGTTCCAAGGTCTTTGCTAGCTGGCTGAACAACGGTGCTTCAAACTGCTCAAAGGCAGGATCAATTCCAAGCAGCTCTTCCAGGCCAGTGCATCCTAGGAAAAGGTAGGTTTATTTAACTAGTCTCTGCAAGTAAACTCATCCCATCCTCTTTTACAGTTTTACTTAGTCTGAAAGTCTATGAATTCTTTTAGCATGTGTAACACACAACGTAGTTCCAAACAGATTTCTAGTTTTCAACACACAAGACTTAATCTTATGTCATTAAGCAGGAAAAAAGAAAAGTACTTCAGGGCAGAAGCAACCTTTCTTCTTGCTTTCTTAAATCCTGTTTAAATATCCTCTCAAAAACTAGGCCACTCCTCCTGGAAGACTTCTCCATCCCAGCACAACCCCAGTCCTTTTTTAGCTATTCTTTCTTTTTACGTATTAGTTTACCTTCCTAATCTTGTTTCTTGTTCCTGAGATTCAGATACCACTACCTAAATATGTTTCAAGCACCTAACACAAGGTTAAGTTGTCACGTGACAAATGCTAGGGAAGAAAGCAGGGCAAAAGAGAAAACAAGAAAATACAGCAACGCTCCGAAAACAAACGCTTCAAAGCCCTTTCCAAAGTTAAGGGTGGCTCACCGATGGCAAAGGCGGTGTCCCTGTCGATGGTGGCCGCTTCCTTGGGGTCAAACAACAAAGAGGCAACTTCATCTCTAGACAAGAGACTGGGATCACTTTGAGGGAGGGCGAGTCGTTGCAGCTGCTGGGCTAAGGACGTCATCTTTCACGCCCGCGACTTCTAAAAAACACTAAGAAACACAATCGCTGGGAGAGGTGCGTGCGAAACTACAGGAGGCTCCTCTGAAAGCTGTCAATGCCGCCGGTGCAGGCAGCTTTCCCCGGCACGCAGCGCCCTGCAGCACGCACGAATCGGTTGACCCGGAGTCGCCGAACCCCGACTTGCAAACACCCCGACAAGAGCGTCAACCGCGGGCTCCAGTCCCCGGGCCGCGCCAAGGCTTTCCTCGACCCCGAACCCCGCGGACACCCCGGCCCCACCGACGCCTTACCTTCCCGCGGCAGAGCGCCCCGGCCCGCAGCCACACCAAGCAGCCCCTCACCCGAAGCGCTGAATTTCAACAGGACTTGGAAGCCAAAAACACCTCACAGAGGCTACCACATGGCATCCGTGAGCCCAGCCCTCGACCGGAAACCTGCAGCAAATTTCAGAGGAGCTTCCGGTTCCGGGATCTAAGGGAAGAGAAGAGGTACAATCTTATGAGACACAGAGGAGCCAGCCCCCCCTCACCGCCGCGAGGCCCCGCCCACGCACCCCGCCTCCAGCCTTGGCTTTCCGCTCCCTCGCTCTGGAGCAGCGGTCTTGAACTCAACGGTTAGCGTCAGGGTGTCAACCTCCGGCGAGGCTTTTTGCAAACTCTAAGGATCTGTAGCCGCCATCATTCACTCTATACGCATCTATCCAGCAGCCGTGCGCAGTGTCGCGTAATGTCGCGTCGCGGGTTCAGATCTCAGCGCGGCGCTTTCCGGTTGTGCCGCTCCACCGCCGCGTGTCGTCTCTGAGTTTGTTACGTGCTCTGTGAAGTGGGGTCGAGCCGCCCCGAGCCCCGGGCCCCGGCTGTGGCTGTTTGGTGCGCCTTCCCAGAGGGCGCGCGGGGAGGGGGTCATTTACAAACTGTGAAAGCACCCGATCGTTTGAACGCCTGGTGACTTTCAACAAATGAACGTGTAGGAGCAACTCTCCCTCCAGTCCACACACAGTGTCCAGCGCCCGCGGTTCGCTCCTTCCCGGCGAGGGCGCCCCGGCAGCCCGGCCCCAGGCGTGCGTCCTGCGTTGGCCTGGCCGAAAGGTCCCACGTCCCGACCTACTAAGCTTGCTTCCAGGGCGGCGTGGTAATGCCAGGCAAGGTGGCCTCTCGCAGCCTGCGCGGAATGAGGGCGCTGGGTGCCGCAAGTGCCTGCCAGTCGGTGGAAACATCCATTTCAGTCGCGGAGAGCGCCAGTCTTTGCGCACCCCAAGAGAATGTCGGAGACATGTACAAATACAGGGGCTCCCCTTTCCTGTGCTTTCTGCAGATTTTGTCCCATTTCTTATCTTTTGTTGTTGGGTTGTTTTAAGGGCACTCACGACAGCCACAGGTTGTCTTCGGTTGTTTTTGCAGGTAGTTATTAATCTACCTTTTCCCGGGTGTTGATAGCCTTGCAAAGATGACAGGAAAGTGCAGGAGGCTATTTCATCCTGACCCACATCTCTCGTAGGAATTTTGTTCTTCTTTCTCAGGAATTTTACCTTTATAAAAGCAACTAGTTTTGAGTAGTAAGTAAAGAATGAAAATCAGGCCTATTTTCTTGCTTTACTTTTATCTGGAAAAAAAATCCTCTATACATTTTTAAAGGCTTTATCAAAGTGAAATTGAAAAATGTACTAAGGATATTTGGTTCAGTCTTCTCTGTCAGCTCTAATGATACAGAGTGCCATGCTAAATTTTACTTTGGAAGTAGGCTAGGAAATTAAAAAGGGAAATAAATCAAAAGTTCATAAATATGATTTTTTTATAAAAAGCTTTGGTTTGGAAAATACATGGTGATCATGATTTGTGTTTTCTCCATTTTAAAACAATTCTTTGAATTTGTTCCTAATTGTTTTTGATTTTGATTTTGTGGCTTTTTGGTTTTGTGGTTATATACCTATCTCATAGATTACTCAATGATGATCAGAGCATACTTACTTTCTCAGTTTTTGAATTTAAAATACCAGTTATAGATCATACATAGCTCTCTAAGTCTCCTAATAATTCTTTTTATGACTATTACTATTTTTTTACTATTTTACATTCATTAAGACCATAGTTTCAGTTACAATTAATGAATATTCCTAAATGCAAAGGAAAAACATTGTTTTTGGAGATGGTGAGGTGTTTTCTTGTTTGTTTGGTTGGTTTGGTTTGGTGGTGCTAGGGGATTGAACTCGGGGTCTTGTGCATGTGAGGCAAGCACTCTACCAACTGAGATTTATCCCCGGTGCAGAGACAATGTTTTAATCATACATTCTTTCATTCTGGTCTGGGGAGGAAGAGGGATGAACTCTACTCCTTGTTTCAATCACTGTTCATGAAAAGGACTCTGCTCTAAAAAAGAAAATTTGTAAGAGCAGTTTTAAGGCTTTTCTCCCCCTCCCATCCCACTCCGTTCAACCCAGAGTATAGCTTCCTTAATTCATCCCAGATGTGCCCTATGCCAGGCTGGAGATGTGGCTGTGCCTGCGAAGGAAGTGGCACACGCTTGTTCCTGTGGAAGTTTCATTCCAGCAGGAAGACACAGGAACACAAATGGGTAAATCCTCAAACCGTCAGGTAATGTGATAAACCCCCGATGATCTCCTGATGGGATTATTAGAGGGTCTATGGATGGTGACATTTATGCCGGGACCAGAATGAGAAGTTTTGGGAAAATGATGATCCCAGATAGGATTGATCTTGACCTTGGCTCTACTTCAACCACAACAGGGCTCCTTCCTGTCCATCAAATATACTGAGCTAGTATTTTCTCCAGAGCATGTCACAACAGCTCAATCCTTGTCTCCAGTGTTTATCCTATTGGCATCAGATCAATATTGGCATCAGATTCTCCATTTTAGTTAGGAGCCATTTTATCTAGAGGTTCCAAAGTTTTGATTTTGAGGCAATTCTGCTTTACTTCTCATAAGAACATGTGCCTGCTAAAAAACCATCAACCCCACCGCAGCTTAGACTCCTAAGCAGTTTATGAGATTCCTCTTGTGGGTTACAAAGCTGCTCTGTGAGTGCCTACAGGTTGCTACTCTCCTCAGAGGGACAGCCTTATTGGTATGCCTTCTGTTACTGACAATAAATCTCTTGTGTGACGTTCTGGTGTGTGGCGTGATCCTTGGATTTCATGTGGACTCTGCAAATGTCTTTTAAGATCCAATAATGAGGACAAGGGTTTGAGAAAAAGGAAAAAGAAGTTTTATTGATTTACTAGCAAATGAGAAGGCAGTGGACTCATGTCACAGAGATTGACATTCTAATGGCCAGGAGGAGCAAAGAGCTTTAAAAAGGGGGATACGAAGGGTGTTTTCCAAGTAACATTATCAGTAGATCTAATGAATGTTCAACTTATACCCTTGAAAGAACTGTTGTTCCTGTTTCTCAGTCCAGAGTTTCTTTTTTTCTTTTTTTTTTTTTTTGGACTGAGCCACATCCCCAGCCCTATTTTGTATTTTATTTAGAGACAGGGTCTCACTGAGTTGCTTAGTGCACAGAATGGCTTTGAACTTGCGATCCTCCTGTCTCAGCCTCCTGAGCCGCTGGAATTACAGGCATGCGCCACTGCACCTGGCTCAGAGTTTCTTTATTCTTGTAAGCAGTGAGCAGAAGTACAGATGACTCACTTTAGGACAGGAAGAATGTTAATTTTCTTTTCCTGAGGTTAGGGGGGGAAAAAGGAAGAAGAGGAAGGAAAAATATAATTTGGTTTTAAAATAAGCCCCAGGGTTGAGCAGCAAAGTTTATATCTAAAGCACCAAATGGACCCCCTTTACATGAAAGGGACCCCTGTTATCAGCATTTAACACACCTCAAATGATCTGATTTGTTTACCTGCTTCTTATTCCCCTCATATGTGAGGCCCTGGGTTTGATCCCCAGCAGCCCCCCAGAAGAAGAAAAATCTTAATGTAATTATGTTCTATCAACAATGATTGAGTTTAAAATTTAATTATATTCAAGGTGTGTAAAATTTAGATGATTTTATAAAAATATAAATTAAATAAAAATCAATACATACTTAATGCATTTTTCGTGAATTATTTTCATTCTAGCAAGCCAAATATAGTTTGTAATCAATGACAAAAATTTAAATGAAATTATTTAAATGAATCTAAACTCCGAACCAGGCTCAGTGGCACACGCCTATAATTCCAGCTGAGACAGGAGGATGAGACAGGAGGATGGCCCGTTCAAAGCCATCCTCAGCAATTTAGCTAGGCCTTAAGCAACTTAGTGAGAACCTGTGTCTTAAGTATTACCTTATGAGATATTTTCACAAAAATAAATGACAAGTTGGTTATTCAATGTCCATCTAGTTGCCATTGTAAACAATAGGTGTCACTTTCATTCATGGTTCAGCTGTAGTCAGTCACCTCTTTTCAAATTTGAGTCCTACTAATTGCTTGATATTGTTAAATATTTCTCAGCTGTTGTATTTAATCATTGGGAATGCTACACAAATTTCTGAGCACATCCAGAACCATAAATCAGAAAACAAAAGGAAATAAGAAATTACATGTTTGGAACCACTTAGAAATAATACTCCATATGTCAAAATCTATTATGTTACTGCAGTTTGAAAGGAGCAGGAACAAGTCAGTTTGCCTCTTCTCTCACCTCAGCACTTCAGTCAGACCCTGCCTGGGCTCTGAAGCAGTGACCAGGAGCAGCACAATCACTCCCGAAGAGCACTCAGGGTCTCATTCTGGGAGAAAAGACCTGCTTCCCTGAAGCCCAGGTACACAGGGCAGGGGCCAGGAACTCGGTCTGTGGGCTGTGCTCCATCAGTGCTGGCTGGCAGGGTTAGGGACAGGCTCCCAAATTTTTAAACATATTTTTGTTTATCTGCAGAGATCTAGGCTTCATCTGGTCTGCGATGCGATTGAAGACAAGAAAACTTTTATGTTCACCGCTGAATCCCTACTACCAAATAAAGTACTGGGACATGGCTAACATGTTAGTTTACTGACTGAATGAATGAAAATAGTCTTAAGCTGCATCCGTGTCTCCTTCCTGTTCAAGAAATGTGTGTCAGAGTCCAGGAAGGAGGTGCACAGCAGTGATCCCAGTGACTCAAGAGACTGAGGCAGGAAGACAACAAGTTCAAGTCCAGCCTCAGCAATTTAGTGACACCATATCTCAAAATAAAAACTAAAAGGGTTGGGGCGTAGCTCAGTGGTGAAGCACCTCTGGTTTCAAAAACCAGTACTGAAATAGAGAGGGGGAAGGAAGGAAGAAAAATGTGTCAAAATGCAAGTGAATGAGAGGAACATTATTAAAGTAGTAACTCTATAGTTAGAATTATTCTAATTTTAATAAAAATACTTTATTCAGAAATTTTATCCTTGGATTATTTACATCACATATCACAATTGGCAGGATGCAATTAACTTTAACTTGTATCGGTTCAAGAGAAAAGAAATAAGATGCATGTCATTAATAAAGTAAACTCAATATGTGAAATCTGTAATTTGGTCAAGAGTCAACAACTATATGATTAGTTAAATGATTGAGAAGTCTTTGTTTGTTCATATTGTGTCCCAAACAAAGTTATTTGAATCTGAGTGTTTATTTTTTTATTTTTATTATTATTATTATTATTATTATTTTTAATATGCTTGTAGGGAGCTAGGAGTTGAAATGATTTGGAAACAGGCAGGAGCAAGTGCCCGGAATATCATTAGCAAGCAGCAGGTGGCACCAAAGTGTCTCCCAACCCAAAGGACCGTTAAGTGGTATCCTGGTGCCTGTGGGAAGCAGCAATTATCAAATTTTTTAAATTTGAAAAGTATGTACAATTATCTAAAAAGTGATTCATTAACCCTCCATGTGTTGTAAAATGCAACAAAAACAATCCTTCCAAATATCACTGAGAGCTACTTAAAAAATATTTAGACACTTAACCAATGAGAACCAAGTTTTATAAGATAATATTTATTTTTATTTAGTAACGATAGTGTAACATTTACTAATATTACTTAAGGTAATATTATTTATTCCTGGTGAAGACATTTTCATGTGTTACTATTGATACTACAGTTGTAGCATCCTTTCAGAAGCTATTTGGAAATATGCATCAGGAACTCAAAATATGTTCATACCCACTAACTTTCTAATTCTATTTCTGAAAGTTTAACAATTCAACATTTCACAGCCATGAATGGACTACTATCAATGTATTGTGTGGTATGGTGAATTTTTAAAAATATATCTTTATATAAAGTATGAATACAGTCAATGTAAGTATATACCCTGAATATAAACTTTTTTTTAAAAAAACTATAGTTTGATAGTTTTAAACAAAAGTAATCAATTTAGGACTCAAAATCAAATTATTCTAATTTATCTATGCATACCAACAATCTTTATTCACAGTCGTCTGCTTAATATACACACTAAATTATAGATGTGGGTAGCCCGAATCCCTTTCTTTTCTCATCCCTTGCTCATTCTATGCTAGTTTCTTTTGAATATTTGCCACTGGGGAAATAGTGATTTGTTTAGTGATAAGGTAGTAGTGAATAAAACTGTAAAATTTTATGGAAAACTAAAACAAATATTTGAGTACTTTTTTTTTTGGTACAAGGTATTGAATCCAGGGCACTTAACGATTGAGCCATATCCCCAACCCTAAAACAAAGATTTGAATGAATAGAGAGCAAAATTATGCTCCTGGATATATTGGCAAATGTGTAAAAAAATCTGTTTGCCATTGCAAGTTATTTTACATATTTAATTCAATCTTGAGAAATATGCAATAATTTTCATAATTTGACCAAATCATTCCAAAGTATATATTCTAGAATGAACATACAAAAGAAAATTCTCAAAGGAACACTTAATGGAAAAAGATGATATGATAGGAGATTGTTATTAGGTATTAGGAATATAGGACAAAGCAGTTGTAAGTAGAGGGTTTATAGCTCTGGGCTAAAACCAGACAAGTAGATCCCCAGTACCAAGCAGCTAATCCAGAGAGAGTTTCCAATATGGATTAGCATTTAATAGTGTACCAGGAAAGTTTCAAATGCAACCAGGGAAGAAAATATCCACCAGTTAATATTGGGTTATATAATTTGGGTGGAATAAGGAAATTAAAAAATAGATGTTCATTTCTGTTCATCCACAAGAGTGAATTCTAGAGAACCCAAGGAAATGAGGGTTTTGAACAGGATGGAGTAACAGCATCTGAATTTGTGCTCTCCACGGGAGCAACCAGAAATGAAATTGCTGGTATGTACAGATAAATTAGAAAAAGACCTCTGATTACTTTTGTTTAAAACTATCGAATTATAGTTTAAGTTTATATTTAGAGATGTGTACTTACATTGACTGTATTTATACTTTATATAACTATATATTTTTAAGTCCACCATCCCACACAATAAAGTGATAATGGTCCATTCATGGCTGTGGAATGCTGGATGGTTAGGCTTCCAGAAGTAGGATTAGGAAGTTAATGGGTATGAGCATATTTTGAGTTCCTGATGCATATTTCCAAATAGCTTCTGAAAGGATGTTGCCACTTTATAGTATCACTGGTAATACATGAAAATATGAATTAAAATATGTCTCTGCCAAGAATAAATAATGTTACCTTAAGTAGTGTTCGTAAATACAACAATTATTTTATCATGTCATTTTTCATCTTAAATCAACCTCTCAGACTTAATAAACATAGTTAACATTTTTCCTATAAATAACTTCTAAAGACAATATACCAACAATTATTTAAATAGCAATGGCCATTTTGGGTTATGCTATCCTCAAGACATTTCTTCAGTCAGAGAGCATCCTCTGAAGACACTTAATCCTGGGAGTCAGGTTTCCATAACAAAGGAGAAATAGAATGAACTTCCTCCTTTAACATATAAGGACATTGGGAAATGTCTCATTTTGTATTTCAGAGGACCTTTGCATGTGTAAGCTACAAGTATAATTGCAGACATTAAAGAATCTGAGAACTTAGATTATAAGGGTAACTTATTTAGATGTAAGGCAATTATTGTCTTATACTGTCAGAATGCTGCTGGTGGTGGTGACAGGGGTTTATCCCATTTAATACATCAAAATGGGACAGGTCCAAATCATTTGAGCATTTTGAAGATTGGAAGGATGATACTATGCCTTTAAGAAATTAATTGAACTAGCACAAGCAAAGTGTGTCCTATTATATTTTATACATTGTTAATTTTGTACTTTCATTAAATGTGCTTTCAAATGTTGCAAACAGGGTCAGAATCCTTAGAGAACTGTAGCTACTGTACAAAAATCCTATCAAGGAGAACCATCAAAATAACAATGGAATTTCTCATACTTTATTCTTCCTATACTATGAAGTTTGGGATCATTCTGCCAATTGACATTCTCCCAGATACATGATGTGTTAGTAGTTTTTATAATTTGTGAAGTGTAGCTGATTTGACAAAACAATACTTTGTAGGAACTTATGTCAACATCACCAACCAAATCAGTCTTTAAGTACTTCAGCTTCACCACTGTGTTGTGCTAATTGAATTCAAGTCAACTCAATTTACAGTAACTATGCTTCTCCAAAATGCCTGGAACTTTGATATGTGATAGTAAGATGACCTACACATACGGCCTGTGGTTAGCTAGAAATCAGCCTTAGCAGAGTCTAGTGCAGAAAATGGTGGTGTAAAATAACCCATGCAGACCTGTTCAACCATCTCCAAGACAGAGATTGAGGCTGTGATGGGGTTAACCTTCCCAGACAGTTCACCTTCCCCTAGAATGTGACATTGAACTGCATCTTCAAATATCAACTAGAAACAAAAGGCTGAAGTTCTGGGCAACAATTCAGCCCACCACTGGGTCAGCAGGTAGATAGACATGGAGACAGGAGGCAGTGTTTGCGGAGTCTGGACAACGGGTGTACCCCAAGGAAACACTGGGGAAGCATCCAGAGCAGGGATGGAGGTCAGATATGGAAGACATTCCTTGTTGTGGGTGCTTTTCTTCTGGCCCAGGAGTAGAGGTCAGGGCAGAGGGCAAAGGCCATGGGTAGAGAAGCAGTAGGTGGTGACTGTAGGCGCTCAGTGTGGTGTTTTGACAACATTTCAGTATTTCCCCACTGGTGCCATGTGGACCTGGTTTCTTGCATTCTTACAGTACCCTTGAGTGAGATTTTTGAAAGTTAAAGGTTTTAAAATTGTGCAAGGATTTTTTGAACTAAAAAGAGTTACTGGAAAAGAAGGTGTGAAAGGAAAACTAATGGTAACTAGGAAGTTACCCTCTATGGGACTCGGAGGAGGCTCACCAACGCCTGTGTGTTGGAAGCTGTGTGGCAGCTTCCAAACTGCCACACAGACCGGACATCTGTGTGAGAAAATGAGTGCAGAAGCCAGAAAGGCCCATCAGACACAGCAACACCCCCCACTCCCACTCCACAGACCCTCCAGTCTAGCTGGAAAGAAGATGTCAACTGAGATGGCTTCGCCAAGACATTTACTATAATTGGTGATAGTCCCTGCCAGATGCTTAATTTTGCAAAGCCAGAGCTCTGGGGATAAAACACTTGAGCTTTTGTCTTTCCTTTATGATATGCAGTATTGAAAGGTTGATTATTATCATTTTTACTCTTGGTTCTTGTGTGTGTGTGTGTGTATCTTAAGTTTTATTTCTTTAAAATTGCTGAAAATAGGGGCTGGGATTGTGGCTCAGTGGTAGAGTGCTCGCCTGACACGTGTGGGAAGCCCTGGGGAAGCAGCTAGAGCAGGGGATGGAGGTCAGCAGGGGATGGATCCTCAGCACCACATAAAAATAAATAAATAAAGATATTGTGTCCAGTTACAACCAAAAAATAAACATTAAAAAAATTGCTGAAAATAGCAAAGTCTTCCTTCCCTTCAGATGAGATTGTTAGGTCCCATTGTCTAGTTATTGTCTACTTGGATGTCCCGCCTCCTCTGGAACTTTCCGTGGAAACTCTTAGACCTTCGAATTGCAGTTTGCAGATGAGGCAGGGGGTGGCCAGAAAGGTCTACTATGGCACCAGTCATTTCTGTCTTTAGGTACAGCAATTTGTTTTCCACAGTTCCTCAGAGTTGTAGTGATCTCCAGGGATTCCAAAAAGTCCCTGGAGATCATGCAATCCAACTCTTCATTTTATACACTAAGAAATGTTCAATGTAATTCCATTTTCAGGCTGGGGCTCTAACTCAGTGGTAGAGTACCTGCCTCACATGTGTGAGGCACTGGGTTTGATCCTCACCACCACATATAAATAAATAAATAAAGATATTGTGTTCATCTACAACTAAATTTTTTTTTAAAAAATTTCATTTTCACTGACTAAATTGCATAAATATAAAAAATTATTTATAATATTCGATGGTAAAGAAGATAGAGAAGGGGAGCATTTAGAATTTTTTTTTTTTTTTACAGTGCTGGGTGTTGAACCAGGGGCTTGCACATGCTGGGCAAATGCTCTACCACTGAGATACACCCCCAGTCCTTTCTGATTTTATTTCGAGACAGCCTTACTAAGTTGTCTAGGCTGGATTCAAACTTGTGATAATCCTACCTGGGCCTCCCAAGTAGTTAGGATTACAGGTGCCCAGCCAGGGGAGCATTTTTGGGAAAATATCAAGTGGCACATTTTTGGTGAACATGCTAAAAGATCAAGGTCAATCCAAACATCCATCAGTCCTGAAAATTGTTAAATAAATTAAGGTATCTCTGTGTCATGAAATAGAAGTCTACTATAGGAGATAATTAATGCCTATACTTACTGTTAAGTGCAAAAAGCAAATTATAGAACAATATATAAAGTTTGATCAATTTATAAGGAAATATTTAAATACTTGTAGAGAAATACATGAAGTGATGCATATCAAATTTTAACAAAGGTCACAATCATGGGTTAGACTCAGAGAGTGACGTAAAATACATTTTTATTTTATGTACTGAAATATTGCTTAACATCTTTATAATGAGTGTGTATTTTCTTTTGCGTATTTTTTCCCCAGAAGAAAAATTGGGACCTCAGAAAAGTAAAGTAATTTGATCAAATCCCCCAAGTGGTTAGTAACAGACAGGATCAGAATGCAGTTTATGGCATCCAGATGCCTTTGCCACCCAACCAAGGACTTGAGAGGCCTTTACCCAAACCTCTGGCTTCCTGAGAATTTAATCAGATTTCTAGTTCCTATTTCTTCATAAAGCAAATAAAATGGAAGATTCACTGCTTTTATAGAAACAAATAAATTTCTGAGCCTCCTGACCAACAATGTATCCATCCGAAAGTCTGTCTCCTATGTACTATTGTAAGCATCAGAAAAATATGCCTTTATAATTAATAGACTTATAAGGTCAAGGATGGCCACTTCCCTATCCCCTACGCCATAAATATAGGACGGAAGTTAGACCTTGGGTCCTATTCCCCAGCCGAACAGAAGACTCGGCCTCTTCCAACAGAGCACAAGTCTATTTACAAACCACAGAGGAATTTGCTATCATGTTTCCTCATCTGTTCTTAGAATATCTCCTGCAGTCTTACTCAACAATCACTATTTTTAGCTTCCTTTTGGTATTCCTGATGGATAACACCACTGTTCTCCATTAAATTAAATAATTACATACAGGGATTTTGGGTCCACTATAAGATCTATAGTAAGTAGCTTTTTCCATATCTTTTTAATGTTTAATTTTAATGATCCAAAAATTCCAAGTACAGAGTTAGAATCTTCAAACTTAGGAATGGCCCCAAAGATGGGGATGATTTCCCCCACCCAATGTTAACATACAAGGAGAAATGTCTAGACAGGCTGACTTTAAAGCGTAATGTATTTACATGAATACTTCATTATGTTGGAAAATGACCCAACACCATGCTTGATAAAAGGAGATAGCAAATTGTCTCTCAGCTCTTCTGGATAAGCACATGTACCTTGTATGAATAGAATTTGGTCTCAAAAGAAATGCTTGTGAATCTCAGCAAGCAAGAACTGTGGATGGTGAGACTCTGATTTCTGTTTTCTTATTTCTACCTGCCTGTACTTTCTCATTTTCATAGGAGATTGTTTACTTTAACATAAGGAAAAAGTTATTTAACAAAAAAGATACGGTCTGGAAGCCAATATAATCTAAAACAATACTTTCTGAATGTTTTCTTTAGGGACTAACAGTTCTTTTTTAGGTACTCCTGGAGGAGAAGGGCCACTGCACATTAGTTGTGTGTAGGCTTGCTGGTGGAGAAGAGGGCTGAAGATTTGAAAGCAAAGCTTGACTTTGAGGATAAAGAGAGAAAAGAAGACCAAAGAGAAGCAAAGTGAGGAAGGGGATGGGGAGCTGACAGATGAGCTGGGGGCTCAGATTGGAGACCTAGAAGATGCACAGCCAGGAACTTCCACACAGAGACTTGGTAGGAGGTGGCCAGGGGATGTGTTCCAGGGGGTGGGGGGAGGAAAGTGGGTGCCTTTTTCAGGTGGGGCAGAGCAGCAGCAACACTGGCCATCTCTATGTGCCCCTAGCCATCAGCCAGAACTTGGCTCATTTCCATCTTGCAGCAGCCTCTGCATTTTTTTGGGGGGGGCGGGGATAAATGTAGGATGATTGACAGCTGACTGAACCTGGAAGAGACCAAGGCCCAAGCCACAGACACCCAGGAAACCCAACCAGCTGAAACACACCGGGAAAATCTTGCTGGCCTTGGGATGGCAGTGGACAGCTTGGTTACTTGGCTGTGACCAGAGGGTTTGCAGTCAAGAGCCCTCACAGGGCTCATTTTTTGGGCAAAGAGGAGACTAAAAAGGGGACTCTGAGCTACTCATCACAAAACATTAGAGTCACAGTAGGTTCTGTAATTTATAAAGGATTTCCTCTTCTATTTTCTTCAGAATCAAGAACCTAGTGAGTAGGAGGAGGTAAAAGGGTCTCAGCTAAACTTACACAGAAAGATTGGCAAGAAACATCACTATTATTTGATGGCTGGTGACTTTCCAAATCACCTGTAACACTACCTTAGACTCTTTCTGCACTTCGATCTCTCTGTGTATAAAAGAGGATTAAAGTATTCTTGCCCCATTATCTTTAAAAATCATGTGAGCATTAGAGCTCAATGATGAAATTATAACTTATAAACATACTATGCCATCTCACTGTTCAGTATTCTTGGGGAAAAGATCTCTTGATCTCTTACCCACTCATCTTGGTGAGTAATAGTTTATTTTGAGTGAAGCAAAAAAAAAAAAAAAACAAAAACAACAACAACAAAAAACCAAGTACTTTAAAGTCCCAGTATTACAAGGACCTCTTATTTGACCCCTTATTTTCTTCCTCATCGGTTTTAAAGCTAAAAATCAAAAAAAGTTTATTACCAGTTTCTATAGTGGTGGAACAGAAAAGGAATCGTTAACAATAACTTCATCAGTTTTCATTAGTCTCTGTTTCAAAAGTGATATGGTGGGGGCTGGGGTTGTGGCTCAGTGACAGAGTGCTTGCCTCATACAGGTGAGGCACTGGGTTTGATCCTCAGTACCACATAAAAATCAATAAACAAAATAAAATATTGTGTCCATGTATAACTAGAAAAAAATTTTTTAAAGTCATTTAGGGAAGACGGTTGAAAATTATAGACTAAAACAGGAAACATTAGATTATCTGCAAAGCTCACTTGTTCAAATCAGCCTTCATTAACAGCCATGCCATCTACCACCTTTCCCCTGGACCCTGGAGGTATGATATTTGAGTTAGTTTCTTTGAAGAAATAAAATCCAGGTTTCAGGTATTTTGTTTTGTTTTACTTACAAAAATGCATGTAAACTACTATTTTTATATTCACAGAATATCTTGATTTTAGATTTTAAACATTCTGAAATTCATGTGTTTATTCAAAACATTTATTAAGAGTTTAATATGCCCAAGGGATTATGCTAGGGGCTAGAAATACAGAAATAAACAACACACGTCCAACCACAAATAGCTCACATTCTAAAGTTAAAATAACCAAACATTTTAAATCTCGACCCTATAACATAAAAGTGATATGTTTTATTATATTTTTTATAATACTGGTTAAAGGAAGGCATCTAAAACCATTCTTCATGCTACTCACCTACAGATAACCACTTTTAACCTTTTTATACACATACCCATGCGTATATTTAGGAGGAATCACATTTGAAATTGCCTGTTTTGTAAACTGCCTCCCCTCCAGGAATGTTTTTCTATGCTAAAAATCTTTGAATATTTGCATAATTAGAGGATACTTTATTTTATGAGTATCATAACTTATTTAAATACCTTCTAAATGTTTAGGCTGTGGGAAATGTTCAACATTTCATATACACATACAGATGTATGTTTGTATGTAAATGTATGTATACAGGGATTCTGGGAATGTGGCATCCAGATGAGGCGCACTTCTAACTTCACTTTTTACATCTCACAAAGCCAGAGAGCTGCAGCTAAGGGAAACCATGAGGCCAAGACATCAGGGAACTGTTGCTTGAGGACCATCAGGCTAAGGATCCTGGGTAGATCATGCGCTGCTGAAATCCATCTACCTCCTTATGGTAAGCTGACTTGAATGAACAAGTGTGCCCAGTCTCCCTGGTTCTGAGATCCTAAGAAGAAATCTTGACAGATGGACTCTAAGATGGTCCCCATCCACAGCTAGTTCTTATGCCTTTGTCTGATCCTTTCCTCTTGAGTGTGAGGCCTGTCACTTGCTCCTAACCAACAGACTATGGCAAAGGGGAGCTGGGCACAGTGGCACACACTTGTAATCCCAGAAACTTGGGAGACTGAGGTAGGGAAGGTAAGTTCAAGGCCAGCCTCAGCAACCCAGCAAGACCCTGTCGCAAAATAAAAAGTTAAAAGAGCTGAGGATGTAGCTCAGTGGTAGAGCACCCCTGGGTTCAATCCCCAGTACCAAATGTGTGCAGGGGTGGGGGTGGGGCCAAAGGGGCAGGAGTATGTGTATATGATTTCGTTGTATAAGCATATAATAAGCGTGTAATATTCATCTTGAAAGGAGTGTCTTTACCTTGCTAGGTTTGAGTACATCAAGAAAACAAGGTACTGTTGGCAATATCCCCATGACAAGGAACCAAGGGAAGCCTCCAGCAGCTTCTGGCCTCCAGTTAGCAAGATACTGAGACCCTTATCCCAAGAGCCCACAAAGAATAGCATGCTGCCAACAGCCACATGAGCGGGCAAGTAGATCCTGCCCCCGTGGAGCTTCAGATGAGCCTCAGCTCTAGCTGACACTGTGACCCAGAAGCAAAGGATCCACCTAAGCTGTACCTGGTCTCCTGATCCACAAAAATGTGAGACAACAAATGTGTGTTGTTTAGACCACCAACTTTATGGGGCTATTCTACAGAAAGAAATAACCAGAAGAGATTTCAGTACCAGAATAGGATGCTTCTGTGGCATAACGGAAAATGGGGAGGGCACGGCTCTGTAACAGGCGGTGGGTGGAGGCTGGTAATCCTCCCAAGCAGACGCTAAGGAAAGCCTACATTATCTTGACCAGACTCTAAGTAGAAATCTGGACTTGGAGGATTCTGCCTGTGCGTGCTCAGAAGGAAGTGAGGAGTATATTATCAGGAAAAATTGGTTGCCAGTAGTTGTGGAAAGCAGAACAGGAGGGGTGAACTTGGTTATTTAGCTGAGGAGATTCCCAAGCAAAGTGTCGAAGGTGCCGCCTGCTTCTTCTGACTGTGTGTAGCAGAACATGAGAGGAGGAGACAGACCAAGAGGAGAAATGATCAAACCTAATGGAAGTAGGAATTTATGATTTTGAAAATCCTCAGCCACTCCAGATGGCAAAGATGTTAAAATGAAGAAATGGCTTCTGATCACACTCGGGGATATGCTGTCTAAAGAAAAGCTGAGGGTGGTACAGACAACCTTCTGTTAAGACCTCAGCCACATCAGGGGGCCAGAGCAGCTTCTGTCACACAAGAGACTTTCCAGAGAGTGTGGGTGTGTGTGCCTTGTGGGCCCTCCTGAGCAAAACACAGCCTCTCGGAGGCTCGAGCATAGTCTCCCTTGGCCAGCTCAGCAAGGCCTAAGGTAGAGATCTCAACTAGTTCTGTGGTTATGGGTTTTGATAGAACTCAAGCCAGAAAGTGTCACAGGAAAACCCACAAAGTGCTTGAGAATGTTATTTCAGCAAAAACACGCCAGAAGAGACAAGGCTCAGAACAAGAGTGTCAAGCCCCTCAGATGCGACTGGTAGGAGGCAGACTAGTGGAACCATTCAGTACAAACACATCACCCTTGAGAAGAAAAGAGCAACTTTGAAGGCAGCACCCAAAGCTGCAAAGACTGCTCTCAGGCCTTGAAACCTAATCAAGGAACTCTGAACGCTTGTCTGGCTGGATTTCAGAATTTCTATAGATAAAGGGTTTCTTAATAACTTGTTTTCACCCCTTTTGAATGGGCATGTGTGTAGCTGTTGTTATATGCCTGTGCCACCATTTTATATTGGCTAGGGGGAGGGGAGACCAGAGAAGTTGCTTCTTGAGGGAAACTGAGCTTAATTTCAACTTTTGAGGGACATTGAAAAATGTGGTGAACCCTTTGTACTGTCAAGTACACTCGGTACCCAGGATAACCCTGTTATCCTGATTTCTGTTCACAAAAGCTAGTGAACTCTGCCTACTGTGGCTTTAATTCTGTAAGAGCTGAACCTTCACTGTGGCTTCATAGCCAACTTGTGGGCTACTTGCGTGTGTACATCCTGATGTCTTTTCTTTTTCCTTTGCTTGATAATAAATCAAGCGAATTCTATGTTTATGAAGCAATAGGTTCCTTTGGGTCTCAATCCCACCCTGGCCCCCTTTGGTTTTATGTATTGAAAGATTGAGAGGAATGTCACCTGATGAGCCTCATCTACACCCGGGTCTCATCATCATGTAGATGATGAGATTCTGCGATGAGCAAAGTCTGTAATGAGATGAGACACTCTTGGGAACTCAGAAGGGGTGAAATGTCTTTTCCTGAAGGAGAGACACAACTGCCTGGGAGCTGGAGGGCAGATTGTGGCTGACTGACCCCAAGGATGGACCCATAATCCTTGCCTCTGCTATTTGTACCTTTCTGTAACCTCCTTATTTAAGTGCAGATGGGACCTGTGACCTGATTCTAGTGCACGGCACACAGTCAGTGAGAGAGTACGTCTGAGCACGTGATCATGATTGCATTATGTAAGGTAGAACATGGATCTTGCCAGGAGATTCTAACATGCTGGCATTGAGGAAATGTGTTTTGCTGGGAAGATTCAGAGGGCGAGGAACTAAGGAGAGTCTCCAGCCAACGGCCAACAAGAAACTGAGACCCTGGGTTCTGCAGTCCACAAAGAACTGCATTCTGCCATCATGTGCCTGAGCTTGGAAGCAGATCCTGCCCTGTGGATCCTCTGATGAGCCTGCAGCCGAGCTGGCCCCCCACTGAAGTTTTGTGGGATCCTAAAGCAGGGGACCCAACCTACCTGTGTCTGCACTCCTGATTCATGGAACGGTGAGTTAATAAAAGGTATTGTTTAAGCCACTGAGTTTGTGATGATATTATTGCTCAGCAAAAGATAGATAATACAGGGGCTGGGGTTGTAGTTCCGTGGTATAGCATTGCCTAGCATGTGTGAGGCACTGGATTCAATCCTTAGCACCACATAAAAATAAACAAAGATTTAAAAAAAAATAAGGAATACAAAGCTTAACAAGGCCTCAAAATTATGCTGATTCTATGACAAGGTAAGTAAGAAGGATTGGGACAGAAAGACTTTGTCCATAATCCCCAGGGGACTCGGAGCCTGCCTGCTTCCACATCACCAGCTCAGAAGAGCAGAGAGGGGGGGGGTTCCCAACTTGGAGAATCCGGTGTCAGGCCAGAGCCCCAGGAGACAACAAAGAAAAATATACTTATTTAAGAACTCCTAACCAAAAAGAGCAATATACATCACAGCAAGCAGATAAAGTTACTGAAGAAGACAGACATCTTAAATTAAAAAAAATAAAATAAAGAATACCCATTTCTATCAAGGGTGGAAGGAATGACCTGAGTGGTTAGCCACAGAGAAGAAGCTGACCCTTGGTGATGAGCTGTGGCTCAGGAGGCTCTTCCTGTGACCTTAGCCCTTCCTCATCCACTAGTTCTCTACAGGAAGCCATCTGGGCTCTACTGAACCTCAAGGCTGGGCTTTGTTAGTCCGTCCTGTGTCCTGGCCTTGCTTAGAATGTTCTTGCTGTGGACCCAGGATCTCAGTGCACCTGCCCGCCAGCCACATCCCTAAGATGTGCCCCCCCTCCCCAGCTCTGTCTGCCCATGGCTGATTTTCTTTCTTCTCAGGGTGAAACATGCTATTTTTTTTTATAGTAATTTTATTTTTTTCTATTTTGTATTGGTGCATTATAATTGTACTAATGGTGGAATTCTTGATTACATATTCGTATATTCACACAATAGGACAATTTATTTTGGCCAATATCATTCCCCAATATCTCCCCTAGTAGTGTTATTTTTTAAATTAATTAATTAATTTATTTTTTATTTATATATATAACAGTGGTTTTAAAATTTTTATTTATTTATTTATTTTATATATAACAGTGGAGGTACTAGTGTTATTTTTAAGCAGCTTTATTAAGATATCATTCATATATAAATTGCATATACATTATGGTATAGAACTTGATATTTAAATACTACAGTATGTGGTTAACAATCCTCAAGTTACAGCCATCATTCTTTTTTTTAATATTTATTTTTTTAGTTGTAGTTGGACACGATACTTTATTTTTAATCTGGTGCTGAGAATCGAACCCAGCGCCTTGCACGTGCAAGGCAAGCTCTCTACCACTGAGCCACAACCCCAGCCCATACAACCATCATTCTTACGTACACATAAGGCAAACTTGGCTTTTGAGCATCACTATCCCTAATTATCATAGTCCTACATCACACTGTAGGTCAGTGACCTAGAAGGCCCTGCCCTCCTTACGTCTCTTTGATCTCTTCTCCTGTTTCTCCCTCAGCGCTAACCATACTTGCATCTGGCTGCTCACTGCTTTTCTATTACATGAGACACACTTCTACCTCAGGTCCTTGGTACTTGCTCTTCCCTCAGCCTTAGATACTCTTCCCCAGTTATCTTTATAACCATCTCCTTTTTCCAGGTATTTACTCAAATTTCACCTTTATTGTGAAATTTATTGTGAGCCCCGATCTAAAAATTCCATCTAAAACTAACAAGTCACTACCACTTAGAGACACTCCCACCTCCCTTCCTTAGCACTTATTGTCTAACATACCAAATGTCTTATTTATTTATCTTGTTTACAGTCTGTCTCTCCATCTAAATGGTTAAGTGCCATATATGCATAGAATGGTGTTGGGTTTTTTCTTTTATTACTTCTACAGTATTTTGGACAGTGGATGATATATTAGGCACTCAATAACTACATCTTGAATTTCTCAATTTGGCAAAAAAGTGTTTTTTCCATTGTATAATTTCTCCCAAGGATTGGCAGGCAGTCCCTAAATTGCAGAGGTGTTTAGGTGACTCACGATCATGGTTTGAATGTTTCAGTTCTCTCTGGCTAGAAATACTTGATCCTAGGTGACTAAGATAGAAAGAAATAGAACGTCTAGGACTCCCCCCAATGCACAAAGTCATGGATTTCAAAAGTTCACTTATAAGTTAATTGTTTGAACATCCTGAACTTATTTTCAGACCATGATTAGGCACAGTTAGTGCATGATCGGGATGTCTTTGAAGACTCAAAGGTGCCAGAACATGGAATCAGATCTGCCCTTTGGGAAAGGGCTGGCCCATGAAGGACAGGAACAGGTGCACTGAACCCTGAGGGCATCCAATGCAATCGGCTGGGGACATTATCCTGAAGGCAGGGTACAGCAGTGATTGGCATTAGAGAAGGCCCAGAGATAGCAAGGTGACCCCCCATTGGGAAGTGAGTTTAGTAACTGACAATCAGAGCAGTGATACTTCAGAGAAAAGCTTACCAAAACACCATGAAGATACACAGAGGTCATTTGCCAGTAAATGGATGGATCTGTAGACTATCGTGCTAAGTGAAGTAAGCCAGTCCCCAAAGCCAAGGGTTTGAATGTTTTCACTGATATGTGGACAATAACCCACAGACATTAAGGGAGAAGAATAGAAATTCAGTAGACTAGACAAAGGGGAATGAAGGGAAGGGAGGGAGGATAGGAAAAGGAAAGGCGGTAGAATGAGTCTGATAATTTTCCTATGTGCATATATGAGTGCACCACAGTGAATCCCACCATCGTATACATCCATAAGAACAGGGTCTTTTTTTTTTGTACCAGGGATTAAACCTAGGGGTATTTAACCACTGAGCCATATCTCCATCCCTTTTAAAAATATTTTATTAGAGATAGGGCTTTGAACTAGAGATCCTCCTGTCTTAGCCTCCCAAGATGCTGGGATTACAAGCGTCTGCCACCATACCTGGCCCAAGAATGGGATGTTACTTAGAATAATATATATTCCATGCTTGTATAACTATATATAAATGGATTCTACTATCATGTGTAACTAAAAAGAACCAATAAAAAAGACATAAATTCAAAGCCAGCCTCAGCAACTTAGCAAGGCCCTAAGCAACTCAGTGACATTTTCTCTCTCTCTCTCTCAAAAAAAAAGGGGGGGGGCTGGCAATGTGGCTTGGTGGTTAAGCACCCCTGGGTTCAATCTCTGCTAATAACAACAACAACAGAATAAGGTAAGCCACAGAATAGAAAAGATATTTGCTGTTTATACATTTGATAAGTGACTTGCATCCAGAATATTTAAAGAACTGCTTCAAGTTTTTAAATAAGGATGACGACCCACTAGAAAAATGGGCAAAAAACTTAGTCACTTTAAAAAAATGCAATATCCAAATTTATAATAAACAGATGACTACATCATTTGTAGTCCATCAAACCAACACCACAGTGAAATTTCACTATACACAACCAGAATGGCTGATACCAAGAAGACTGGCAAAACCAAGGCTGGAAAGAATGCGGAGCCACTCCTTACTGCTGGTAGAAATGCAGATTGGTATGAAGACTATGTAAAATTGTCATTTCATATAGCACACTTAATAGAAATGCCTGTGCACCAAAAAGCATGTCCAACAATGTCCATAGAAGCATTATTCATAACAACTTGACCTAGAACCATCCAGATGTTTATCAGCAGAAAAATGGATGCACTTGTTGGGAAGTGTCATGCTGTGGAATGCTACTCAGCAAAGAGAATGAACACAATAGCTACACACAGTAACCAGACTGGCTCTTATAAGCATAATGGTAAGCAGCAGGTACCAGACACAAAAGCATACATCCAACAGGAGTCTATCCATATGACATTCAAAAACAATCGAAATTAATCTACAATAAAGGCACTAATTTGGGCAGCAAGGGTAGGCAGATATCAGAAGGGGGTGGGGGTGTCTGGGGTCCTAGTGATGTTCTGTTTCTTGATTTGGGTGGTAAGGATCCAGGTGCATTCATTTTGTGAAGGATCCCTCAAGTACACTTGTCTACACACAATAGCATACACATTTAAACAACTTTTGTTAAAGAGAAAGAAAGCACAGGGCCAGCATTAGGCAGCATCTTGGTATGTGGTAGGATCCAAATGCCAGACAGAAGGTCAGGAATGACAGGCCTCCACAGCCCAGGGAGAAAGGGACCACACCTGGGGAGAGGCTAGGAGTCACACAGACACCTGAGCCAGGCTCCTGCTCTCCCATTTCCTGCCTGGGGCTACCTGACCGGCCTCTCAGCATCTCGGCTTCCTCAGTTGTGATGTAGAGGTTTTCAAGGTTCCTGAGCTCAGTGCATGAGCTCGATGAGCATGAGCTATTAATAATAGTCACTTTGCCTCTGCAGAGGCAGGAAGAAGACTCGCCTACCACACCTGCAGTAGAGGTCAAGTCTGGGTCTCAGGGGCAATGTAGAAACCCACTGATGCAGTCCAGGGACAAAGTCTAGATGGACACATGGTGGAAGGACTCAAATGCATTCCCATATCCTGGGCTAGCACTGTTCAAAGTTCTGAAGGAGAAATCATCAGCAGTCACAAACTACTCTGCCAGGTCCAGCTCACCCGAGTCCCTCCTCTCCCCCTCCTGATACCTTGCAGCTCCATACTACAGGAGGTGTAATGATTAATACAGTAATTAATACAGAATTAATACAATACTGGAGGCCAGAGGCTCAAGATCAGATAAGATTTCCAGTAGCACCTTGTTTCTGGTGATGGCTCTCTTCCCACAGGAGCTCCCCATATCTTGTCTTAAAAGGAAACTAATCTCATTCTGAGGCCACCTCTCTGACCTCATCTGTGCCTAAAAACCCCCAAAGACCCTCTGTGAATACCGTCAACAGTTAGCCCTTCAACATATGAATTTGAGTGCCGTGGTTCAGTCCAAGACTTCTCTCAATCACTGTCCTCCCGACTCTGACCCTGGTGTCTCTCAGGCATGACAATCTCATTCACACCTTGGGCTGTGTAGCTGCTACCACCTGTTGGAATGCTGTGCCTCCTGAAACTTCAGAGTCTCCTTTTCACCATTCAGTTTCAGAGAGAACACCACCCAGGCTTCCTGAGAACAGTCTTCCAAGGCCACTCAGTGTGACATGTGCCACCTAGACACTATCCCATCCGCTGTAGTACTTCACTCACGGGATTTCAGACTAAGGTGGCACTCATTTATTTGCCTGCTCCTCCCTGGCCTCCCTCTATGTAATGTCCATGACTGTAGGTGCCTTATCTGTCACTGGTATGAAGGTATCGCCAGGGCCTGGAACAGTTCCAGCAAGCCATAGGTGTGCATTTTTTAAATTTAATCTAGAATACATCTATCTAGAACTAATCACATACTTGACTCCATCTGTCACGTGCTTATTTCACCACGTGCTGGTTCATGAGGAGTTAAAGATGGACCACACATGCCCCTTGCCATCGGGAATTAAAGATGGACCCGACAGGGCTAGTGTTGTGGCTCAGTGACAGAGCGCTTGCCCAGCTCATGTGAGGCACTGGGTTAGATCCTGAGTGTGGTCCACATAAAAACCAAACGAATAAAATTAAAAAAAAAAGGTGGATTGGACATGTCCCTTGACCTTCCCCACTCCCCGAGTTTGTATGTTTGCACGGCAGAGGGTGGAACACAAGCAGCTGTCGTGCCATGTGGTAACACGCTTACAGAGGCCAGCTCGAGCAGTGTGGAGATTGGGGTTAGCAGCAGACAATCCTGCCTGACGGGAGAGGAAGCAGCTCATGGAAAGTTTCAGAGAGGACACGCCACCTGCTCTCGAAGGATGAATGGCAAGGGGGTAAGGAGGTGAAGGTCAGGCATCCACCCCAAGGAAGCAGCATGGCGGGATGCCCAGCCACAGACCACCGGCGAGCAAGGCGCCATCCCCCCCATAGGAGGGAACGCCATTCATTTTCAAAAAAGAAGAAGGTTCTGACACGTGCGGCAACCTGAACCTCGGTTTCTATTAAGTTGAAATAAGCCGATCACAAAAGGTCCCATAATACTGTGTGACTCCACTTACGGGAGGTACCTTCAGAGGTCAAACCTACATCATCGGGAGGAGAATGGTGGCTGCCAAGAGCTGGGGAAGAAGGGAAAGTGGGGAGTTATTGTTAATAGGTATCAGGCTTGGGTTTTACAAGGCAAACTGCTCTGCAGCTGGGTGGGCGGTGGTCACACATCATGAACGTACTGACCAGCAGTAAGATGCACACTAAAAACCCTGAAGATGGCAACTTTTATGTTGTGTATATTTTACCACAATGTTAAAAACTGAAAAATAACAGCACAGAGTGGTCAGTAACTAATGCAGGTGTGTACAGGAAGGAGGAGGAGCTACAGCTGGAGGACAGAGTGGGACTAAGCTGTGAAAGGCCTATATTTCACCATGAACTGGGCATGGTGGCCGTGGGCAAGCTGTCTCTGACAGTCCTAACTCTGGGTGTCAAGAACCAGCCCTGTAGTCTACAGCCAGGATGTTGACCTGCCCAGGTCTGTGCCAGCAGAGGGGTCGGTGGCAGGGGGAAGGTATGGAGCCTTGCAAACTGGAAAGAGGTGGGGAATGACTTGGGATCCTAAAGGGGACAGGCCAATGGGGGGCAGAGGTTGGAGTGAGGGGTGTGTGGAGGCCCCTCTGGCTGGTGACGCTGGTTCAGAGGCTCAGAGCCTGACTCTCCTGGGACAAACCTTTCCTGACTCCCTCCTACTCTTCTTACCAGGGAGTGAGGTGCAGGGAATGAGGTGGTAGGGAGGGCGGGGAGCAGCAGTGGCAGGATGGGGCTTCCCAGTCTCCCTGTCTCCCTTGCACACTCAACACCGTAGACTAGTTGGAGTGAAGGGAGAAGCTCCTCTTCCCACCAGGAGAGGCTGATGCTGGACCTGGAGGGGGGGTGAGATCACATGGAGGCAATGCTGGTGACAAATTATTATGGAGCACTGGCTTTGTAATGGCCAAGGAACATGATGGGAGGGAGAGAAGAGGAAAGCACATGTGTGTGTGTGTGTGTGTGTGTGTGTGTGCGCGCGCGCGCGCGCGCGTGTGTGCACGCATGCAAGGAGCAAGAGAAATCATTCCCTGGAATCACCAGCTGGGGGCAGTGTAAGTGGCTGGCCTAGGGAATCACACTGCGTCAGGGGCCGGCTGCAGCAGGTGAACTCACACAGCAGGCGTCTCCTAACTCATGGAGGCCTGGCAGGCCATGTGAGTCTCCCATGGGGACTTTCTGGGCTGGGCACCAAGTTCTGAAGGGCCACAAGAGTGACACTGGCCATTGGTGAAAAGAATCCTACCATTGGGCAGGACCGTGGGGAGTCAATTGAAGAAAGCACGCCAGTCATTGGCTGTTACACCTGGCTTTTAAATCAAGAAATTTCAAGGACATATTTCAAATTGGCTTTTGAACTTTTTGCCAAGCTTCCAGCAAAGGTTCACTTCTCTGCACTGTGTTTCTGCAACTACACAAACAAAAAGAGTCTTAGGTATCACAGGTTGCCCCACCAAGACCCCATGCCATCATTACTAGAAGCACCCGACTCAATTTAATTTGTAATGAAGTTGGTTCGATTATTAAAACCTTATATGAATAACACTTTAATCAAAATATCTCTTGCGTATATTTTGAGAGATTCAAAATGTGAAAACTATTTGGTTATACCACACCAATATTTTTATAGAAAATTGAAACACTAAATTGTCACCTCAGAGAGACAGCACCCTTTCCCTGTTCTCATCACAATCCCACATTTCATGGTCCCTTGGTCGTTAGGGTCAGTGGCAAAGTGAATCCCTTGCCGTACTTGACTCTGCATTTTGCGTCTGCTTTCCTCCCTAGATCCAGGATGAGCTGGGGAACAGACTGGAAGGCTATTTAGCTACAGAGGAGCAGCGGCTTCCTGTTCTGTGGCCACTACTATAGGATTACTGTGAGGTGAGGAAGACAGTGTAGTGCACTGACCTTATAAAGATACCTGATTAAAATAGGTCATTCAATTATAAAGAAGCTATAAATAATCTTATAAATAGAGCTTATTCATTTAAAAAAATTTTAGTTGTAGATGGACACAATCCCTTTATTTTATTTATTGATTTTTTTATGTGGTGCTAAGGATAGAACCCAGTGCCTCACATCTGCTAGGCAAGCACTCTGCCACTGAGCCCCAGCCCCAGCCCTGAGATTATTCATTTTTGAACATTATGTTTCACTGTGAGTTTTGATAGACAGACAACTAATGTCTATTAAGAACAATGTTCCAGAATCTTTCCCTAGCTTTCTGAACTATGGGGGGGGGAATAATATGTGTATCTTCCAATAAAATAGGCCAGGGCACTTGCCTGGCTTGTGTGAGGCACTGGGTTCGATTTTCAGCACCACATATAAATAAATAAAGGTCTATCAACAACTAAAAATTTTATATATATATATATATATCTCCCCAACATGGAGAATAAAGGAGCATTAAAGAAATTTCGGAAATTTCGGGACTTCCAGTTTACTTTCTTTTCTACCACTTGAAGAGATTGGTGACATTTTGTCTTAACAGAAAGTAGAAGGGTGAAGAGACTGGGAAATCAGCACAGTCAATTAGAGCCCTAGAAGAAGCAAGGTCATGGGGAAAACCGTGCCCTAAAGTTGGAAAGCCAAACAGGTAAAGACAGAGCATTGCAATTTACCTGAATAGAAATCTCCACAGGAAAACAATCCAGGATAGGAATATGTGAACTGCAGTTAATAATTTGCAAAGGTCTCAGTGTGAACAAGTCTGAGAAATAAAATCTCCGTAGGGACCCCATTATGGGTGCTAGGGGCACACACATTTGTGAGTCTTCTGTTTTTGAGTTCTACCAATTTCTCATGGTGAATAGTAAAGAAAAATTTACTCCTGCTCCTGGAAGGAAAAGAGAAAAAAGAACAATCCTGAAGTTAGTCAGAGTAGCCTATTATTCTTAATAGTGTCTGCTCCTTGGAGAAACTATTGAATCAGAAACCAAACTATTTAAGTTTTTCAGAGATCAACCAACCTTGTGGAAGAGAAATACCCAACTTTAGTCAACTTTAATATTCCATTTGGAGGGAGAAAACTATAAGATTTCAATCCCTTTTAANTATATATATATATATATATATATATATATATATATATATATATATATATATATATATATATATCAGGACATATGCATAGGTTCCACTCACCTATTGTCCTTCCACTCTGAGTCTTCAAGTGTGTCAATATATAATGATGTGTGTGCCTGTGGAAGGACCCTGTATTTGCCCTCTTCTATGAGTGTGTTAACACAGAGGCAGAGGGATTGCACAGGTCTTGCTAAAATACATCATCCTTTAAAAACACTTTTCCTCTCACAGAGCATACTTCCAACATCCAGTACTGATGAAGTCTACAAGCTTCATGTAATTTTCTCCATGACAAGAAGGCTCGCTGCGTGGGGCACTTCAGGCAGCAAGCCCCACGTGACTTCGTGACACTCTGAGCCATGATGTCATCATAGGTACTCAGATCCGGACCACTCAGCTTCTGCAGCCTGGCTGCCCCATCCTCTGAGGTCACAACACCCTTGGGGTGGCCCACGTCATCACTTTCCATTCCCTCCAGCTCTGGAGTCTCATTTTAGCTGTGGGGATCACGCGGCATGGCATGTCCGTAATGTCACTTGTGGAGATAACGTTACTGTTGGTCCCTACTGTCCAGTGACCCCCCCCCCAGCACCAGGCATCACGTGCCGAGTGTATGACTTAGAAGAGCGTCTAAGCAGAGGGCTTTGCTTGTGGCAAAAGGATCCAACAGAAAATATGAGCAAGGCAGTTTCTCAGTATTCAGTGACAAATTTGGCCATAAGACTTGTGTAGCTTTGACCCACATCACATTTTCCCAAGAGTGAGTGATAATAGAATAAAACTTCTCCCTTCTGAATATCAAGAGCTCCAATTCCCCTGAACCCCCATGATTCCATTCAGATTGCCCTCTGATTGGTGGAGGTGGGGAGTGTAGTACCGGTTTTCTACCCAGGAACACCTCTTTGGGACTATCCTTATCATCGAGTGGCTATTCAATTCCAGTCAGTCCCATAAACATCAAGGGGAAAATACAGAAATAGAACCCGAGGGACGAGGAAAGAAAGAAGTGGAACAGAATACTTTTTAAGAGCTCTGTGGACTTCATGGAATTTCCCTTCTTAATAATCCTCAGGGTCATCAAAAATAGGTCCTGGCTGCCTTTTTTGGTCTTGTGAAGTACCAGGTCCTGCAGCCCTTGGAACTTCGACACCAGGCTGGTGGGGAGGGGGCTGAGGGCAGGGGACTCAGGAGCAGCTGCAGAGGAGCCTGAGAGCTCCCAGTTGCCAGCCCTCCGTGAGCCGGTTGCCAGGCTCTGGAGTGTTGGAATAGTAAACAGTTGTTTCTCAGGAACAGAGATAGGGTTATCCACAACCTCACATGCTAAATTTAAACTGAATAAAGCTCTTGCCTAACAACTGAGATCTGATTTTCAACCAGGCTGGGAGTGGGGGAGGGCTGCCTCCAGGGGGTGAGGAAGGAACCAGCAGGTACAGCTTGGAGAGGGTCCCCGTGTTTCTATATCCCATCCCAGAATCCCACAGGAAGGCCTCACTGGCTTCTGCTGCTTGCTCAGAGAGCTCCTGATATTTCCAAGGGGACCTACAAAGCACCCAGGGAAGATCAGACAGGGAGTTGTCACAAAGCCTTGGCCACCATCCCGATGCTGCCCAGTGAACTTTCTCACATTTATCAGGGAGCTGATAGAGAGACTGGATGCATCTGGGAAGGAGGTGGCATAATTAAATGCTGACAGTGGGTGACAGCGAACCTTAGCTCTGACCCACGGCATTGCTGACAACTTAGCGTGTGAATTTTGATGTCCTTAATGGTGCTGGATGACAGCACAGACAAAGACTGTGGGGCCTGGAGCCGGAGTGGAAGTCAAGACGTCACTCTACTGCCCACCACTCAGGTGGCCCCTTCACACATACCTCCACCTGTGAGCTCTGGAGGGAGGTCCCTTCTTGCAGAAGAGATGAAACACAGGAATTGTTTGTTTGAGCCATGACCTTATAAGGGAACCCCCAAGCAAGCCTGTATTTTAAAATTCCTGGCAGCTTTCTGTGCCGTTATGGAGAATGACACATGACGGTGGTGGAATTATTTCTTAGCTCTGAGACTGATACTTGAATTGGCCATTTAGTTAGGCAAATATGAGGTGACACTCAATTGGAAATGGGGACGTGGCAGACACTCTAGGATGGCTAGCTCGGGGCTTCCCAACAATGGGCCTTATTTATACAGCACTGGTTCTCCACGTGCTCTGACTTCTGCAGACCCGAATCATCTTTATGACAGCACTGAGCCATTGTTTGTCTTTGCCAGTTTCATTCTTCACCAGTGTACTGCCAAGTTTTCCCAGGCAGGGCTGTTTGTTATGTGAAAATGAAACTGACTATAGGAGCAGACAGCAGAATCCAGCTGTCTTCCATTGAGATGGGGAATAAAGGGACGTGCAAAACTGCCAAGCAATGTCAGGGCACTCACTAATTTTTTTTTAATAGAGTTATATTTAATTTAAAAAGTATGTTAAATTTATGGAAGCATGAATGGATTTGTTGTTTTTATTTGAAAATGAATTACAATAACATCTCAAAAATTTCTCAATTTTAGTTTCTAATATGGTAATTGTTGATAGATAATAACTCACAGAGATAAGTGCTCTTTATAGTTCTACAAAAAGGGGTCTTAAGCCAGGTGCAGTAAGGCACACCTCTAATCCCAGTGGCTCAGGACGCTGAGACAGGAGGATCACAAGTTCAAAGCCAGCCTCAGCATCTTGGCCCAGCCCTAAAGCAATTCAGTAAGATTCTGTCTCCAAATAAAATATAAAAAAGAGTGAGGGATGTGGATCAGTGGTTAAGTGCTTCTGGGTTCAATTCCCAGTATTAAAAAAAGGGAGGGGTATCTTAAAACCAAAAATGTTGAGAACAGCTAATGTAGTGCCTGTCTAAGGCAGACTGAGGATGAGCTGGAGGTCAGAGCAACCAGTCAGAGGCTCTGTCCATGACCCAGAGGGGTCACCATTTCTGATGACCTGGTGTCCTTACAGGGAACTGTGGAATTCAGTAGCCTCTCTCAACCCCCTTTTTCTTCATCTTCCTCCCACCACAGAAGCTAAGGAAAACAAACTGTACACATTTGCTTTCCTGGCCTCCCTTGCAGCCAGCAGTGGCCATGTTTCTCAGTTCTACTAAGGAGACATAAAAAGATGTGGATGGGGTTATTTCTGAGAAAGTTTTCACTTCTTTACAAAAGGTGAGGGCAGGAGAGAACATGCTGCCATCATCCCTTCCTCTTCTCTTACCTCTAAATACCTGGAGCTGCAGCAGCAACATTGGGACCATGAGGGACGAAGCATATGGCCTTTAGGATGAAGGAGTGGGGAAACTGGCCTTTATTGTAAAGCCTCTGTATTCTTTTTGTTATATCAGAAAAATAAACCTAGTTTAAGCTACTGTTAGTTTAGCTTTCTATTGTCAGCATCCAAAGAAACATTGCTAATAGATACAGTTACCTGAGAAGCTCTGGTGCCGAGATGGGAATTGCACCATGTAGTGGTGTGTGCAGTGAAGAGCCATCTCTGTGGCTGGAGGATGGTTGGGCAGATGGTTGGAGAAAGGTGTTTTATTATGCAGATTTTCCTCCCTTCCATTCACTGTGGCACTGGGATAGAACCAGGGTCTTGCACACGCCAGGCAGGTGCTCCACCGCTGAGCCCACATCTCCAGGCCTTTTCATTTTATCTTTTTTTTTTTTGGTAAAAAATACAGAATTTATTTTTATACTATAATTAGCTTATAGAGAGTGATTTTTCTTAAAGCTCTTACGATAGAAATGCTGATGAATTCCCCAAAGGACCTATAATTACTCTGGATTTATGAGAATCTAAACTCTGAAGAACTTCTTTTGACACCAACGTGCTTTATCAAATGAAAGATCATAAGTATATCCCTTTCCCCCCCTCAGAGAGTCTTTTTTTTTATTGTTGGTTGTTCAAAACATTACAAATTTCTTGATATATCATATTTCACACTTTGATTCAAGTGGGTTATGAACTCCCATTTTTACCCCATATACAGATTGCAGAATTACATCAGTTACACATCCATTGATTTACATACTGCCATACTAGTGTCTGTTGTGTTCTGCTGCCTTTCCTGTCCTCTACTATCCCCCCTCCCCTCCCCTCCCCTCCCCTCCCCTCTTATCTCTCTACCCCCTCTACTGTCATTCATTTCTCCCCCTTGTATTATTTTTCCCTTTCCCCTCACTTCCTCTTGTATGTACTTTTGTATAACCCTGAGGGTCTCCTTCCATTT
>NW_025999927.1:4445988-4454343 GCF_001458135.2 Marmota marmota marmota
CCGCTTTCTGATGACATCAGATCTCTGCCATGTTGGTATCCTATGCGAATGGCAGCATTTCGTTCCCTTTGCTGGGTAACCAAAGCAACGTGTGAGTCCTGACCGGCCCTCAGCAGGACCCGGACCGAGAAGCAGTTTCCACGGGCTCCTTAGCCCTGGGCCAGAGCAGTTCCGGGAGCCGGAACTCGGCTGCTCCGTGCTCGGTGTATGCTCTGATAAGAGCGGGCTCCAAGAAGCATTCAGGCACTGAGCCTGAGTAATCTGTCTGCAAGCTGCAGGCGAATGGCAGCCTGAAATTACCTGTTCTATGGCTGAATGAGCTGCAGTCAGTCGAAAACAGCTCATTTTATCTTGATACAGGGTCTCAAATTTGCAATCCTCCTGCCTCGGCCTCCCGAGGAGCTGGGATTACAGGTGCGTGCCTCTGTACCTGGCTGCAAGTTTTCCTAAGTATACTTAGAGACTGCTCTGTGCTGAAAATAAACAAGGACAAAAGACAGCACACCCACCAAAAACCTGTACTTATGGAATGTGAGCATGAGCTTTGTTTGAGAATTGGTCACAGGTGACAGCTAGAGGCTGAGGGGCCTGTCCCTGACTCTGGCAAGAGCAGCACTAGTTGGGCATCAGAGACAGACTAATGGACCCAAGAAAAGAAAGGACCTGTGATGATCAGCTTGTTACTGCCACAAATACCCGAGATAATCAGCTTACAGTATGAGAAAAGGTTTATCCTGTCTGTGGTTCTAAAGAGTCCAGCCCAAGATTGAGTGCATCCATGGCTTTAGGTGTCTGGCAGGGTCCAGAGGGCAAGAGTGAGGAGTGCGTGCTGGAGCAGAGTGTTCAAGACACGCTAGGGAGCAGGGCACAGCAGAGAGGGACTGGGTCCCACTGTCCCCCTTGAGGGCATACCCCCGTGACCTAAAGACCTCCCTTTAGGCTCCACCTCTTAAAGGTCCCATCACCTCCCAGTAGCCCCAGCTTGGGACCAAGCTTTAACACGTGGACCTTTGAGGGACATTCAGATCCAGCCTAATGGCCCCATCCCTCCCCCAGCAGCCATCTGGGCACGCGACATCCCCATACGGTGCTGCCAAGACAGCCAAACCTCTGGTCCCAGTGGGGCCACAGCTGCTTTTCTGGACCTGTGGTTCTGATTCAGACTCAGCTCCCTGGGTCTGAGTGGGGCTTCACCTGCTCCTTCTGCTGCATCTCCTGTCAACTCAGATGGAAACTCCTGGCCTCAGTCTTGTCCCTGGGAGCCTTACAACTCCCCAGAGTCCTCCGGTCTCTATCTGGCCAAGCCAGCCCTGGCCCATCTGTAAAGAGGAGGAGCAGGGAAGAGACGGCCACTTCTGAGGGGATCATTCTAAAGAAATGATGTGTGTTAGGCTCATCTCCCAAACCAGAGGCATCCAGCCACGAGCTATCTCCACAGCTGCTGCAAGTCTGGCCTTTGGCCTTCGCTGGACTCCTGGGGTGGAGCAGGATGCCCCGTCCCTATACAGTCCTGCACATTCTTCAGGTGCACACTTCCTCTGAGCCTTATTTTCCCTGGTGACTGCCTTGGGGTCTGCTTTAACTTTGCTTCCCCAGGATGACATAAGCAGGGAGGGGTATGGAGAAGGTGGGTGTATACTGGGGATGGGGCATGCAGTTGGAGACCACAGCATGACTTTCTCCAGACCCTGCTTCCACCTCTATGACCCAGGTTGGAAGCACAGGATGGGGAGTACAAGTGATGACTTCTTTCTCAATTTCACTCACCCATTTTTTTGAGGGGGCGGTTACCAGAGATTGAACTCAGGGGCACACCATCACTGAGCCACATCCCCAGCCCTATTTTGTGTTTTATTTAGAGACAGGGTCTCACTGAGTTGATTAGGGCCTTGCTTATTTGCTGAAGCTGGCTTTGAATTTGCGATCCTCCTGCCTCAGCCTCCAGAGCCTCTGGGATTGCAGGCGTGAGTCACCACGCCTGGCTCACTCGCCCACTTTTGTTTCCTCTTTCAGACAATTCTTTCTTTCTTTCGTGCTAGGGATTGAACTCAGGGTTTCTAAGTGCTCTACTACTGAACTATGGTCCCAACCCTCAATTTCTAATTACCAGTCTTTCTTTCAGATAAAATCTATATGATATATACTCATTGTTTTCATTTATTTTCTGAAAAACTTATTCCTGGCTTTGGTTCCCAGACATAGCTGCATGTTAAGCAGCCAGGCTGGGTAGGCACACCTCATGCCCACAAGACTCCCTTTCCTGAGCCGGGGAATTGAGGCAGGAAGTCATACACACACTGGGATGCAAAACTACCGGCCCCATTGCCTGCACACACGCTCTCTCTCAGTCTCTCTTTCTGTCTCATTGCTTCTCGGGGGAAAAAGGCAAATGAATCTCTGTGGCAAGAGCACAGCCTGAGGGTCAGAGGGCACACACAGCCTGGCGCAGACCTCACCCTTGCCACCCACTGTGAGGCATCTGAGCAGGAGCTGCCCTGGTGCTGCAGCCTGCCCTCACCAGGCCCGACCTGCTCTGCACTTGGGCTCACTCTCCCTTCCCAGCATGCACAGAGCAGGTGGGTCAGGGTCAGGGCAAGGGAGCTCATGAAGCTGGCTGGCTTCCACGGAGGATCTGGCCGGACCAGCTCCATGGCCAGCACATGAAGCACATGGTGATGCCTCATGGAGGGCGGGACCCACTGAGCTTCGGGCTACCACAGCTTTAGGGCTCTCAGGGGTCTCCTCAATCCTAACCTGAGTTCATCTGGACCCTGGGTAGAGCTGTCTTTTACATGTGAGTTGGTGTTGTGAACAGGAATATTATAGAAAGAAAACATCACTGGACAAAGGAAAAAGATAAAAGGGTTTCTTTCAGGCTCACATAAAAGAGACAGACTAAAAACTAAACCCTAAACCTAAAGGAGTACTCTTTTCTCTACAAAGATTGCCATGCATAATGGGAATCATGGGACTTATTTTATTTAAGAACATGCAGAAGAGGAAGAAGGAAAGGGGAAGAGAATGGAGGAGGAGCAGGCGGGGGGAAGAGGATGAGAACAAGAAGAGGGCAAGAGAAAGTGACTGCAGCAGCAGGGAGTACCTGATGTGCAGCCCAATCCTGTCTTAAATATCATCAGCAGTACATGGCACTGTGTTAGGAATGCACTCACAATTAGTACGTGATCACAAAAGCGTTTTTGCTAGGTTATTTGGTATCTGTCTAATTAGAAAATACTGCAGTTACCATATGAGTATAATTACATGTATTAAATTAGTAGTATTTTTCCTGTATTCATGGTATCAGTTAAAATACAGTGATAGAGAAGTACCTGTTAGGGTGACTAGAATGTACGAGAATGAGTGAGTGAGCACACTGAATACCTTCCTTCTCAACCTGCTTTCTATTACCTGATTAAATGAGGTAATGTAAGCAGAGCACTTTCCACTGTGCTAGTGCACAGCACATGCCTCAAACATCAGCTGATATTTCTGGAAAAACCCACAGTCAATACGCATTTCCTAAATGGCTCAACTACTATGTGTACTTGAGCTTAGAGGATGAAAAGCCGATCTGCAACCTGCAAGGTTATTTACAATCTATCTTCTGCGCCAGAATTGGTCCCTCCACCTTTGGCACTATCTAGCATTTTGCTCATGCCTCTGGTGTAGTTTTTCCTTCTTTATTTTTTTCCTTCTTTTTAAATGCTATTTTGCAACATGTGTATCTCCTCTATTTAACTCTTTGAGGTTAAAATTCTTTGAGGTTAAGCCTACAGCACCATCACCTGTGATTTGCACATATAAATTATTAAATAAATGTTCTTGGAATGGGAAATTTCGATTTACCGAGTCAGACTGTGTAGATGCCTTCTGATTTTCTGTTTCCACACCAAATATACAGCATCCTAGTTATAGAATTATGTGTCTTTCTCTGACATTTAGCAGGTGACGATGTATAAGCACAGGATTTTCATTCATAGTTGTAAACATAATGGTTGATGAAAGGGTAAAGATCAAATTAAGTTAAATAAAAATAAGTTTGGTATAACTATGCTATGGAATGCTATGTAGCAATTTAAAAGAATGCTGTGTATCTCTGTGTCCTAGTATAGACAGATCTCTCAGATGTAATGTTAGGGTGCTCTCCTCTGAGCCTCCCTATTTGGCAGGGTGTGGGTGCTTGTGTGCGTGTATGTACCAGGAGTTGAACTCAGGGGCTCTTGACCACTGAGCCACATCCCTAGCCCTATTTTGTACTTTATTATTTAGAGACAGGGTCTCACTAAGTTGTTTAGCGCTTCACTTTTGCTGAGGCTGGCTTTGAACTTGTGATCCTCCTGTCTCAGCCTCCCAAGCCGCTAGCTTCTCTGTTTTTATTAATAGTATTTCACTTCCGTTAATACAGGCTCACACTTGTGTCTTCTCACCCCCCATGACTCTTATGAAGTTCTCTGCACTACAAAATCTGCCGTCTTACTCCCCCTCCTGCAGCACTTGATGTTGAAGTCCTGCAGCCTGTCTGTGCTCCTCTCCTCCTGCTCCAGTGCCCCATGGTAAGTCCTCCTGAGACCTGACTTTGCATACATCACACCTTTGGCTCACATTATCCTGCAGCCTGCATTCAGGAGATCCAGCTTCACCGGTTCAGCGTTTTCATCATTTCACCTAAACTGCACTTTCTATCATTTCCCATCCTCCACTCAGTTGTGTTCTAGCCAGGCTGTGGGCTTGTTCCCAGCACTCCATCTCCTTCCTGGATTCTGCGACCCTGTCGCCCTCTTCCAGGTGTAGTGCTGCCGTGGACTGAGACCAGATGCCCAGTGCTTGGCTCTGTCCTCCAGGCACTTTTCCCCAGCACTGGGCAGCTGACCAGTCCACCTCCCTGGATTCTGCTGCTTCACCTGTGGGATGGCCTTCGCTTTGCCAATCCACGTTTTCCTTTTTCTAAGTGCCTTCTCTTCCCAACCAGCTTTTAGCATGCATGGAAGATAAAACATTTGGGGGTTCTTTGTCTCCCCAACCTGTAGGGAGGTTGTCCCCAACAAAACAATTAAAATGCTCTCTTTTCACTTTCAGCTGACATGTTCCTGATGATTGGACGTTGCATTTTCTGGTCACCCTATTGATAAATGACTGGATTAGCATGATGGTAAAAAGGCATCCTTCATGCTACATTTTCTTTGGCTTCATTATTCACTCTCCTTTCCTTTCTCAATTTTATACTCAGATATTTGAAGTTGGTTTCTGAAAACCCAGCTGAATAGTCATTAGCGGTTCTTTCACATGGAAATATAGAATTGTAATTTTCATTGCAAATCCAGCAATGTGTTAAGATGAGTAATCATGTCCTGAAAAGCTAAATGAAAAATATTTCTCTTCTCCTTTTGGCTTAGCTGACAGAGACAAGGGCAGAGCTGCCTGGCATAGATGGGACCCAGAATGGAGGTGACATCCTTCCAGGGGTCTGAGCTAAGCCTCCAGTCTGAATGTAAGAGCAGTATAAAACCAGCAGAAGACGCGGGAAGACAACGATTGGATTCCCTGACATTACAAACATCACTATAGGAAGTTGCCTGAGAAAACATGTTTTCAGTTATCAATTGCCATCAGGACTCAGAAATTAATCTTTTATTTGGTCCCCAAGCAGCCAATGCAGATGTGACCAACCAAAGCAATGTGATTTTAGGATTGAGAGTCTTGTCTCTGTTCTTCTGAAAATAGCAGATGTTGCTTTGACCCAAACTGAGCATGGATGCTTTGGCAACAAGCACAGTTTGCAGAACTCTCACTTTGGCTGTGATGAAGCCTGATTTTGGCTTTGATGCCTGTTTCAGCTTGAGCACCTGGGAAATCGCACTTCTCCACACTCTTCCACAGAACACTTCTGAGACCAAATGCCCAGGGTTTTGTCCCCTACAAGCACTCATCCAGATCTCCATGGGTACCAGGTGGGTGCCCTGCAATTTCACTCTGTTCTGACACTAGCTGGAGTTAAGGGCTCTGTCCCACAAGACACTGACCCCCACTTTAGATGCTGGTTGTAAAGTCAGGTTGTGCCATTTACTTCTGACTTGCTGGCTATAAATTAAGGGTTCCCAAGATGCCCTCCTATGTTTTATCATTTGGTAGAGTGGCTCATAGACTCAAGAAAAGGGTTTGTTTACTAGATTACTAGTTTATGATCCAACTCAGAGGCAGCCACATGGATGCCTAGAGTGAGGTTTGGAGGTCCTTCACACCCTCTCAAGACACGACACCACCAGCACCTTCATGTGTGCACCAACCCCAAAGCTCTTCAAACCCAACAGCGCAGGGATTTATATGGAGACTTCATCTCACTGGCACAATCAATTATTCCCTCTATCTGCAGCACCAGTCCCTGTCCTGAGCATGGTAGAGGTGGGTAAGGGGTGAAAATTCTAAGCTCCACTCAAGCTTTTAGTTTTCTGGTGACCATCCCCCACCTAGGAGCCCATCAAGTGTCATATCACTAAGACAAAGAATGCTCCTATCACTTAGGAAACTCCAAGGAGAAACCTAAGTGATATATTATTGGCTAGGGTAATGTTTACCCCAGATACAGGTACACAGAAATACATTTTAATTCTCTTAGATTTTGTTGGACTGAATTGTGATTGTGGTTTTTATTTTTGATTACCTTCTTCTGGAAAGTTCCTCATACCCCTCTCAGATATCATGTAGAATCCACTTGCTAAAGTGGATCTCAAACTATGCTTCTGCACAAACCCTATTGCCTCACAAGGTAAATGTCAGTATTCTGCTACCAAATTCAAAGAACAGTGTTTCTTAATATCCAGAAAATGATAATTTAGTGGATATGATTTTTTCAACTTTACGTCATTTCCCCTATTTTTTGCCCTTTGAGTTCTTATTCCCTAGCCACACCAAGGTCAACAAGCAATACCTCTTTGTTCTTGATAGTGATCTGCAGCTGCTCCCTCCAAGGAGACAGTAGGTAAAAGACACATCTGTCCCCATCCCTTGGGTCCTTAGAGACCAGCTGGTCAAGTCAGCACAAGCCAACAAATACCACTCACTTAGAGGGTATCAGGACTTTGATGACGATGTCAGTGCTCTGGCTGATGGCTGCCAAGCATCCCAAGAAAGGGGGTCCCTTTTCTGATTCGCACAGTCTCCCTGGATACAAACAGTGGGATTGTGGGGGAAGAGGGCTAAACCTGCTTGTTTTTAGTGTGGCTTCTTCATGGGAGATAAAGCTAGTTGGTACCTGTCACCTCTAGTCTGCTAGCCTCTCATCATTCCAGACAATCTTTACTAAAATGGGAATCCCCCAGGCCGTGAGCATGTCCTTGTGACCCAGAGTCTTTTTTGGTATGTCTGATAAAATGTTAATGCAAGCAATGTCTCTCTCCATCTCCTGTTCTTTAGGCCCTCTTGGAAAAACTCGCCTGGATTGTCTGTTTCTATAAAAGCTAAATGCCAGTTACCTCAGGGAAGCAATATTTTGGCTCTATATTTCCCTGCACTGTCGTACTCACTACCACTGGGCTATATAAAACCCTCATGCTATTATCAGCTCTGAGAGAAAGGAAAAGGAGCCCAAGAGGTGTGCCAGGGTAGGAAATCCCAGCCTAAAAAAAGATGTGGATGTCTCACTTTGGCTGGTCAGAGTCCCTTGCCTTGACCCTGCTCATAGCAGCTTGTGTGCCCTGGAGTCCTTGATATGATTTCAGGTGAAGCACCTAAGGGTCCCTCTTGGGGGCAAAATTGTGGGGCAACAGAGAGAAGCTAGGTAGGCAAAGCTCTGCATCTGTGATTCAAAAGGTGAAAGTTCTAGGCTGGGCTTGTGGCTTAGTGGTGAAATGCTTGTCTCCCATTCATGGGGCACTGGGTTCCATCCTCAGCACCTCAAAAACATATAAAATAAAGGTGTTGAGCCCATCTACAACTAAAAACAAACAAACAAAAGTCTTAAAAAATAGTGAAGTTCTCCATCCTCAAAAATGGTGTGTGGATACATAATAACACTGCATCCTTTAACATGCAGACATTCCAGCCAGAAATCCTGGGAGAGCCTGCTCCAGCATTTTTGCCAAGGGTGGTGTGGGAAATTCGGCTCACTAGGAGTGCAGAAGACTACAGAAGAGGGGGCAGAGCACAGAGGGCAAAAGTAGAAAGAGAGGTGCTGGAAGAGGAGGAGGCTGGGCCTCACTGCCTAACTTGGCCTGGCTACTTACACACACCAATCAGCCTTTTCCCCAGGGGATCAGCAGACAGGCAAGACACCAGGAGACTAAAGAACAACTTCCCAATGAGCCTGTTTTTTTTTTTTTTTTTTTTTTTTTTGTTTTTTGTGTGTGTGTAGAAGTAGCT
>NW_025999927.1:4454368-4480380 GCF_001458135.2 Marmota marmota marmota
TTTTTTTTTTTTTTTTTTTTTTTTTTGTGTGTGTGTGTAGAAGTAGCTTGGAAGTTCTCCGTAGTTTTAACATTCCTTTTGAAGGTGACATTTACTCATTCACCCAAAGTTTATTTGAAAAACCAAAACTAGCAAGCGTGGTGGCACAAGCCTGTAATCCTCCTGACTTGGGAGGCTGAGGCGGGAGGATCAAAAGTTCACAGGCAGCTTCAGCAACTAAGCAAGGCCCTAAGCAACTTAGTGAGGCCCTGTCTCAAAAAAAAAAAAAAAAAAGATCTGGGGATGTGGCTCAGTGGCCAAGTGCCCCTGGTTAAATCCTAGTACTTAAAAAAGTAAATTGAAAAAAAAAAAAGAAAGAAAGAAGGTAAGAAAAAGAGAAACTACACCACTACAAACTGGACCAGCTACATCATTCACAGGGCCCAAAGCAAAATGAAGCTGAAGAGAGTCCTCTTCAAAACTTCAGAATCGCAAGTTGTTGGTGACAGCGAAGCATTAAACCAAGCCTAGAAACTTGGAGGAGTTGTGGACCTGCCCAGGCTGGACCCCAGGTGACAGCTTGGGCCTGGCTATCTCCCTCAGCCAGTTTTCTCCTCCATAAGCTGCTGCAGGTTCTCCAGGCGTGGTCTCCTGGAAAGGAACATCAACCACGTCTGGGAACTTGATAGAAATGCCCAGTTTCCCACCTCCTCCGAGTCTGCCTCAGTCCTGTTTTGGGAATGCTGCCTCAGGCAAGGACTAGCAGGCTGGATTTCAGCTTAGAAGCAGTTTTAGGACTCTTGTGGCCTAAGCTGATGAGGATGTCCTTATCACGAGGAAATAGGGCTGGGTTAGGTGGAGGGAGGCCTGGAATTCTGGTCAGCCCTTCTCTTCTGCTGAGCAGACAGCAGCACATGGTCTGTCTTTTGTCAGTTACTCAGTCACCTTCCTGGTAAAGCCAGCTCATGTCCCAATTTTAAGGATGAGGAAATCGAAATGCCAGAAGTGTTCAGTGAGTCCACAAGTGGAGTGGGATTAAAACCCAGAGCTCCTAAATCCCCCTGCGTGGCCTTCAGGTAACATGAGACCCCTGACAGGTGGGCCAAGCTGTCACAACTGCACCAACCCCCAGGCCAAGCTGAAGGGCTTGATGGTCCCAGGAAATGAGCCCTTCCAAAGGCTCCTATGGCAGGGGGTATAGAGCGGTGGTGAACACCTACCTAGCACGTGTGATCCCCTGGGTTCAATCCCCAATACCTCCCAAAACAAAACAAAAAACACAAGACACACAGAGGTTCTGTTCATAAAACAGTGGAGACTATGGTAGGAAGTTGGTATTTACGAGACGCACTGGGTGGAAATATGGATCCCTCAAGGTTTACTATCTAGTCTCAGTGGGGCCAGCATGAGGTGGTGCACCGCCCAGAGCCCTTTGCAAGTCCTTCGGGAGGCCTGTGACCCGCTGCTCTGTCTCCTCAGGTCTGCCCCTTGCATTCTTGTCATTAAGTCACTTGGAAGGCCTTGGCCCAGCTTATCATTTTTTCCATTCTTAGGCCAGGGCTATTTGTAGTTTCTCCACCTGTCACCATATGTGTTAGGCTGCAAAGGCCAAGCGCAGCCTTCCTAATAGCATAATACCAGCGCAAACTCACTTAGAACACTGTGCTTTCTTCGAATGCTCCATTTTAGGACCTTTTATGAGTCTTCACAGCTTTTCAGCTGTGCTGGTTTAGTAGGGTTGAGTGATACCTATTGAGTTTCTTGTAGGGCCTGAGTTATTCCCGTCTGTAAATGAGAAATCTGTAGTAACTTACTAATGGTTTAATATGCTCATGATTAAAGAAGTTACTGCATGTATCCAAGTAATACAGAGGTTATAAAAGGTTGTCATATAAGAAATAACAATGGGAAAGAAACAGGAAAACATAAAAGTAAAAGTGGACAGAAAAGTAAAAAGAAATCCCAATTTCCAGAGCACAACTTAGAATGCAAATGGAAAAATATCATGAATACAACCCTTAAAGTAGGATATTGTGGAGAATATTAGTCAAAAAAGAAAATAGAATGTATCATAGATGTAAATATATAACAGAACTGTAAAATTCCTAGAATATAACATAGGAGAAAATCTAGGTAACCTTGGGTTTGGTTATTAGTTTTTAGAAACAATACCAAAAATATAATCCATGCAAGGAAAAAAATTATGTTTGACTTCATAAAATGTAAACACTTTTTGTTCTCTGAAGGACACACTGTTAAGAAATGAAAGTATGAGTCACAAACTAGGAGAAAATATTTGTAAAATGTTCATCTTATAAGAACTGGAACCCAAATAAATGAAGATTTCTTAGAATTCAACAATGAGAAAACAACTCAATTTTAAAAAGTTCTGAACAGACACTTCAAGAAGCATATGGAAAGTTGCCCCACATCGTGTGTCTTTGAGATTTAAAATTAAAGCAACAAGAGGCCACTGCACACCTCTGAACAGTGACTAAGTCCAAAGGCCACCAAATGCTGGTGAGGGTGTGGAGCATCAGCAGCTCTCCATTACAGCCTGTGGGAGTGCAAGTCGGCTCACCCCGTTGAGAAGGTCGTTTGGTTTCCTATGAACTATGCATATTCTTTTTTTTTCCATATATTTTACTGGTGAATTATAGTTGTACATGTTGCAGAGATTTGTTGTTACATACTCATATGTACACACAATATAATTCCATAATCTGGCACTTCCCCCTTCCTCCCCTCTTCCCATCTCTTGGTCCCTTTCCTCTACTGATCTTCCTTTGATTTTTTAGGAGATCCACCCCCACCTTTCTTTTCCTTTTTTCTCTCTAGCTTCTGCCTGTGAGAGAAAACATTTGACTCTTAACCTTCCAAATTTGACTGACTTTGCTTAACATGATGGTCTCTAGTTCCATCCATTTTCCTGCAACAGCCATAATTTCATTTTTCTTTATGGCTGAATAAAATTCCATTGTGTATATATACCACTTTTAAAAAAATCCATTCCTCCATTGATGGACACCTGGGCTGGCTCCATAGTTTAGCTATTGTAAATTGTGCTGCTATAATCATGCATGTATCCCTGTAGTAAGATGACTTTACAATTCTTCAGGGGAAATGCCAAGTAGAATAGCTGAGTCATATGGTGGTTCCATGCCTAGTCTTTTGAGGAGACTCTTTTCTTTTCTTCACATCCTCTCCAGCATTTATTATTATTTGTATCCTTGATGACTGCCATTCTGACTGGTATGAGATAACATTTCAATGCAATTTGATTTGCATTTCCCTAATTGCTAATAATGTTGAACATTTATTTATTTATTTTTTGGCCATTTATATTTCTTTTTTTTTTTAGAAGTATTTGTTTAATTTGTTTGCCCATTTATTAACTGGGCTATTTGATTTTTTAAAAAAATATTTTTGAATTGTTGATGGACATTTATTTTATTTTTATGTGGTGCTGAGAATCCAACCCAGTGCCTCACACTTGCTAGGCAAGTGCTCTACCACTGAGCCACAACCCCAGCCCCTAGGGTTATTTGATTTTTTTTTTTTGGTGTAAAGTTTTGGAGCTCTTTATATATTCTAGATATTAATCCTCTGTCAGAAGAACAGCTAGCAAAGATTTTCTACCATTCTGTGAGTTCTCTCTTCACATTCCTAATTGTTTCCCTGCTGTGCAGAAGCTTTTTAATATGATGCCTTCCCATTTATTAACTCTTGACATTATTTCCAGAGCTTTAAGGAGTCTATTGAGAAAGTCATTGCCTGGGCCTGACAGCTGAAGTGTTGACCCTACATTTTCTCCTAGGAGTTGCAGTTTCTGGTCTAATTTCAAGGTCTTTAATCCATTTGAGTTGATTTTATGCAAGGTGAGAGATAAGGGTCTAGTTTTATTTTGTGCATATGGATAACCAGTTGTCCCAGCACCATTTGTTTAAAAGGCTCTCTTTTCTCCAATGTGTTTTGACACCTTTGTCAAGGATTGGATGACTGTACTGTGTGGGTTGTCTCTTGTGTCTTCTATTCTGTACCATCTTTCTATGGAACTACACATATTCTCACCATATGATTCAGCAATAGTGCTCCTTGGTATTTTACCCAAATGAATTGAAAATATGTTTACACAAAAAATCTGCACATGAATGTTTACAGCAACTTTATTTATAGTTGCCAAACTTGGAAGCAACCAAGATGTCCTTCAGTAGGTGAATGGATAAATAAACTGTGGTCTAGCCAGACAATGGAGTATTATGTGTAGTGCTAAAAATAAATGAGCTATCAAGTCAGGAAAAGACATAGAGAAAGCTTAAATGCATATCACTAAGCCAGAAGAAGCCAATTTTAAAAGGCTACATGTTGAATGATTTTGATTACATGACATTCCAGAAAGGCAAAACTATGGACCAAGTAGAAAGATTGGTGGTTTCTCGAGGTTTGGAGGAGGCAGGGGAGAATGATAAGAACACCAGGGAATTTTAGGACATTGAAACTATTTAGTAGGAGACTACAGTGATGGATCCACATCATTACACAGTGTCCAAAACCCATAGAGCTATACAGTCTAAAGTGTGCACCTTAATGTAAATATTAGCACATCAATAGTAACAAATACATTCAAGATGGTAACAGAGCAGGAACTGTTGGGAGGGATGTAGGTGGGGGGATATAGGAATTCTCTGCACTTTCGGTTAGATTTTCTTCTGTGAATCTAAAATTGCTTTAAAAAATAAATACTAAATTAAAAATGAATCGAATTATGTTTTTTAAAACTTTTATGTATATAACATATTTATGTGTGCACATAAGAATCTCCTCTTTAGAGTTTCCAAAAATAACTGTGGGGCACTTTGAGGGGTCCCAAGACCCTTCATTATGTGTATGGGAGCTGCTGAGGGATTGGGTTAAGAATGAATCCTGTTCAATGGGGATGGAGTTTCATTTGGGGAGATGAGAAAGTTCCAGAGGATGGCGCAATGCTTATGCAGCAACGTGAAGCTATTCAATGTCACTGCACTGTATGCTTAAAATGGTTAAAAATAGTACATTTATATATCATGTATTTTATCACAATAAAATATTTTTTAAAAAGGAAAGAAATCCTGCAGAAATGTTAACTGCTAATCATCCAGTGTTACTGCAGTCCTCTTTTCAAATAAAAGTGATAAAGCAGAGGTCTGGGGAAGAATATTTCTGTTTTTTTTTATCTGTAAAAATCATCTCCAATTGCCTCTGAGCTCTCAGATACCAAGCAGCCAGAATTCTATGATTTAATTTGACAAGAATATTTTCAAAATAGGGAGGTTGGATAGCTTGTGAAGCAAAGCTGCAGTGGGAGGTTTCAGTTTCCATCCCATCATTTCAAATTGGGCTGAGCTGCTGTTCTGATGTCTCTACCACCCAGAAGCAGGCTTCCGGAAACTGGGCACACCTGAGGGGCTGGCTTGGCCTCTCCTCCCATTTGCAGCACTTGCTGCCTTCCCTGGTAGAACTTCTCCCCCTCCCCCCATGCCTCCAGTCCCTTTCCTCTCTTACCCTCAGCAGATGTCCTTTCCTTACTTGATGGCTCTCAAGACCTCTAGATGACACCAAAGCCACAAGCTAAACACTTCCCATCTTTCCTGCTCCCCAGTGTCCCGTCCCCTCCTTGCTCTAAGACCTCACCTCGAATTCCCACTTCTCCAAATCATCACTCAGCCCCCTCTCTTCTGAATTCTTCCCCCCAGTGTTTAAATTTGGTTTAATAAGCCCTCTTTTCTGCTTCCCTCCTTTCTTCCTTGCTATTTTATAAAGGAAGTATTTTTTTTTTCTAAACCCAATTTCCCCCTTACCTCTTTGAAAGGCACATTTTCTATTCTTCTAGCAACTCCATGGGGATCCAATATGACGCATGCTATGGCTTGCTAACTCTTTGTCCCTCCCAAACTCATATTAAAACTTGATTGCTTTTGTTGCAGTGTTGGGAGTTGGGGTCTTTGAGAGGCGACTAGGTCACTAAGAGAGATTAATGCCTTTCTCCTGGGACCGAGTTAATTCTAAAGGTGGTGAGTGACTTCTCACTCATGTGGGAGTGACTGCTGTGAGGCAGGTTGCTCCAAGTGAGGCCACCTCCCCTGTTTGGCCTCCTAGCATGTTCTCACTGGTCATTCTGTGTTTCCACCATGTTCTGATACAGCATGAAGTCTTCACCAGATGCAACCACCCAGTCTTGGACTTCCCAGCTCCCAGATCTATGAGCCCTGTGAACTCCTTTCCTTTATAAATTCCCCCATCAAATATTCTGTTAAAGCAACAGAAAACAGAGAAGACAACATATACTTTATCAACTTTTAAAGTTACATGATATCTTTATCCTCCTCCTGAACAATACAAGGAATTTAAGCTCACTGGACTGGCTTCTGACTTATCCACCATTATTGTCATACATTTTTCTGATTGTTCATTGCTGGGATGTAGAAATACAACAGATTTTTGTACATTAATCTTGTATCCTGCAATCTTTTTTTCATATTTATTTTTTAGTTGTAGTTGGATACAATACCTTTATTTTATTTATTTTTATGTGGTGCTGAGGATCGAACCCAGGGCCTTGCAAGTGCTAGGCAAGTGCTCTACCACTGAGTCACAACCCCATCCCTTGTATCCTGCAATCTTTAAAACTCATTTATTAGTTCAAGTAGCTTTCTTTTGTGATTGCATCAGATTCTCTAAAGAATCAAATAGTTCGTAATAAGAACACTGTTACTTCTTTCTTTACAATCTTGATGAGTTCTATTTATTTTTATGGCTTTATTATGGTGGCTATATTCTCCAGTATAAGGTTGAATAGAATGAATGAGAGTGAAATCCTGTCCTTTTCCTGACCTTAGTTGGCAGGATTCAGTATTTCACTAAAGTGTGTCATGTCATTTTATCTTGGCAGGTTGAGGAAGTTCCTTTATATTCCTAATTTACTGATTTTTTTTTTGTCAGGAATGGATTTTTAATTTTTTTCTACAACTATCAAAATAAATATATAGTTGTTCTTTATTCATGTTTCAATATGGCATATTACATGATTGTTTTTGAATATTAAAGTAGCCTTGTATTCTTGGGATAAACCCTATCTGGTCATGATTCATAATCTTTTTTATTTGATATGCTAACATTTATTTTAGAATTTCTGTATCTAAGTCCATGAGAGCATTTTTTTCCTGCAGTTTTATTTTCTTTTTGGTAATGATTGTGTCTGATTTTGGTATCAGAGTAATGTTGGCTTTACAGAAGTGCTGAGAAGTATCCCCTTCCTCGACAATTTTCTGGAAGAGTTTGTAGAAGAGTCTATTAATTGGTAGAAACCATCAGCTAAGCCATCTGAATAAAGGAATTACTTTGTGGGGGTGCTAGGGTTGTGGCTCAGCGGTAGAGCCCTTGCCTAGCCCGTGTGAAGCCCTGGGTTCGATTCTCAGCACCACATAAAATAAATGAATAAAACAAAGGCATTGTGCCCAACTACAATTAAAAATAAATATTTTTTTAAAAAGGAATTAGGGGCTAGTATTGTGGCTCAGCGGTAGAGCGCTCGCCTAGCATGGGCGGGACCCCCAGGCTCGATCCTCAGCACCACATAAAAATAAAGGCATTGTGTTGTGTCCATCTACACCTAAAAAAAATAAATAATAAAAAAGGAATTACTTTGCGGGAAAATCATAAATAATACCTTCTTCAATGAAACTATTCAGGACATACAGTTCTTCTTGAGTGAAATTTAGTAATATTTTTGAGGAATTTGTCCATTTTATCTAAGCTGTCACATTCTTTGACATCAGTTTTTCATAATATTCCTTGATTATCCTCCTACTATTCATAGAATCTGACATTTGAGACTCAGGAAACCAGTGTGAAAATGCTGATTCTCTGGCTTCTGCTATTGATGTGGTTAAGAAAAGTCCTTTGTCTCAGACCAGGGGCCTCCTGTCTCCCACCGGCACCAGGAGGCTGGAGCCGTCTCCATTACTAACTTGCAGATGGGGTAAAAACTTAGGTTCTTCAGTTCTTGACATCACCTTTACTTTTCATCTTTTTGTGACTTTATATAAAAAGTGCATTTCTTGTAAATAGCATGTATTTGGGGCTTGCTTCTTAACTTGGTCTGATAATCTCTGCCTTCTAAGTGGAGATTTTAGACCATTTACATCCGTGATTCTTAATGTGATTAGGTTGAAGTCTGTCGTCCCCTTATTTTTTTTTTCCATTCATTCTTTGTTCACTTTTCTACTTTTCCTGCCTCCTTTCTGATGAAATTTTTTTTAAAAAAATTCCAATTTGTCTCCATTATTTGTTTTAGCTCTAATTCCTTGACTTGTTATCTTAAATGTTGATTTGGGACAATTAGTATATATCTTTAATTCACCTCAGTCTATCTTCGGGTCAGATATTACCACTTCACATGGAGTATACAAACTTTACAACATATACTTCCATTTTTCCCTTTTTGAACCTGGTACTATTACTGTCATATATTTTATGACATGCTATAAACCTCATATTACATTATCCTTATTTTTCTAAACTGTTAATTCTTTTTTTTTTAATCTTTATTTTATTTATTTTTATGAGATGCTTAGGATTGAACCCAGCACCTCCCACTTGCTAGGCAAGTGCTCTACTGCTGAGCCACAACCCAGGCCCCTAAACTCTTAATTCTTTTAAAAATAAATTTTAGGGGTTGGAGAATGAGTTCAATGGCAGATCACTCATCACTGAAAACAAACAAAAACGGATTCAATAATAAGAAAAAAATCCTATGTTTGTCTTTGTTGTTACCATTTCTTGTGTCTTTTATTCCTTTGTGTAGATTCATATATCTATCTGGTATTTCCTTTCTGCTTAAAGGACTATTTTTAATATTTCTTGCTGGTGATGAATTCTTTCAGCTTTTGTATGTCTGAAAAGGTGAATATCTTTATTGTAAAAGATATTTTCACTGGGTATAAAAGTCTAGATTTACAAAGTTTTTTCATACTTTAAGATGTTATTCCACTACCTTTGGGCTTAGGGAAAAATATCTGCTGTGATCGTTATCTGTTGATAACCTTTTCTTTCTGTATCTATAGCACGTCGCCCCCACCCCCACCCGTTACTTTTAAGATTTTCTCTTTCTCACTGGTTTTGAGCACTTTGGTGTAGTTTTCTTCATTTTTCTTGTGCTTTGGGCTCACAGAGTATACTGGCTCTATGGATCATCATCAAATTGGGGAAAATTTCAGTCACTATTTTTTTCAAGTATTTTTTCTGTGCTTTTTTTCTAACTCCTCTTCTTCAGAGATTCTGGTTAGTTAGTACATTAAGCTGTTTGATATTCTACCAATTACTCATGTTCTTTTTACTTTTTAAATTTTTTTCTCCATTTTTATTTTTTATATTATTATCTTATATTTATAATCTCTCTTGTTAAGCCTTCGGGTTCACTGTTTTTTTCTGATGACTATTTTAAACTAAATATTTCATTTGAGATGTTTGAAAGTATAATTTTTGGACTGCAAGTCCCACTAATATGAGAGTCAGTTTTATACTTAGAAATTCTTAGGGAAGAATTTTTTTCTTTTCAATTATCAACAAGATTTAAGACAGAACATTTTTTGGCCTTCCACCAGTCATTCAAGTTCACCATTCCCTTCTTGCTTGGTCCTTTGGGGTCTGGCTTTTTGAGGGAGTGTCTTGTATTAGAATTTCTCCATTAAGTCTGTTTACTGTTATTCACACTCTAAAGTTGAAATTTGGCTTTTAATGTTTGTATTACTTCTCCTAGCTCCTTCTTTCATTTCTCCCAGCTTCTTCTTTCATAGTTTTTGTCTTCTGGGCATTTTTAACTTTATCATTAGTAAATTAGCTTATATTTGGGTCAATACCTTTATGAAGATGTTTTTAAATATTTCATCTATTTTTTTTTCTGGGGATTGAACCCAGGGGAACTTAACCATGGGCCCATATCTCCAGCCCTTTTTAAAAAATATTTTATTTAGAGACAGGATCTTGCTGAATTGCTTAGGGACTTGCTAAGTTGCTAAGGCTGGATTTGAACTTAGGATCCTTCTTCCTCAGCCTCCTGAGGTGCTGGATGGTGAAGGAGATAGAAGAGGCCCTTTCATTATCTCATAAAACTCATTATGTAGGCAGTTGCCCCTCTCTCTCTCTCTCTCTCTCTCTCTCTCTCTCTATATATATATATATATATATATATATATATATATATATATAAAACCATGCTATCAACTTCCCAAAGGTACTCTGTTCTAATATCTATGGAGTCAGTACTATCCTGTTTTTTAAAAGTTGCTTTTCTATGGTACCAAACACAAAGAATCTCTGGATAGATTATTTCTTTTCATAATTTATTTCATAACATCCCTGATGAAAGTATGCAAGGCAGAAGTTATTCATACTTTACTGCTGGGGAAAAAGAAGCTTGGAGAATAATCTGTACAGTGCCACACAGGTAATAAGTGATTATTCTAGGCCTTGACTCCAAATTCTCAGGTCCTTTTGAAGGGAGATGCAAATGTGATGCTTACAATAAGTAATTTGCATTTATATGCATCTAATTTATATATATATATATATATATATATAATATTTCTTTAGTTAAATGGGCACATATATTTATTTATTTATTTTTATGTGGTGCTGAGGATGGAACCCAGTGCCTCATGCATGCAAGGCATGTGCTCTACCACTGAGCCACATCCCCAACCCCTAATTTATTTTTTTTTTAAGTTTAAGCACATTAACTGTTTAATCTAATTAAAGTTTTTATGATCAAAGCTATAAGCACAAACCTTTTAAACACTTCTCAAGTTTTAATGTGATCTTCTGAAAATGCAGATTCAGATGTGTGAGCTCCTGAGGCTCTGCTGTGTCCACATTCCCAGGGGAAGCTGTTGAAATAGGGAGGGTTTCACAGATTGTTACCAAAGGTTTGTAGTGTTGGGGGAGTAAAGAGTGGTTTAAAACACTCTGGATTAAGGAACAGGTAATATTGACTTTGATCCTTAAAAAAAAACAAACAACAAGAAAAAAAAAAAAAACACTTGCAGGATGCTAGAACTTGAAGTGTCATTAGAGATTTCCCAGTCCAGGCCTTTTATTTTCTATGTGTATGGAAATCTAGCTCAGAGATGGACCAAAAGCTGCCTGAGGACTCATAACTAAGTGGCACCAGAACCTGGGTCAACCTGCTCCTAATGCCCATTCTTTCCTGCCACAGCACCTGCCTCTTTGGACACAGTGGTGATTAGAGCTAGGGCAGGCTCTTCTTCTCGGTCTCAGTGTCCTTATCTTTCACATGAGAGAGCTGGACATCATCACTAAGTTCCTCTAATACTCTCTGTATGTTCTGTCCCCTTTGCTTCTGACACTGGAGAAGAGAAGAGGATGAAAGAAGTCCCTGTGCTGCTATGGAACTTCAGACCTAAGGAAATTAACCTGAGCACAAAGTAGTGTTTAAAATAGATGTTCCAGTAGGAACACACCCTGCGCACTCTTAGAAGAGAGTCCTCCAGCTCTTGGATTCTGTCAAGTGAGAAAATTCTGCAGCCTTTTTCCTTATAACTCAGTTTAAATCTAGGTGCCTTAGGGACTAAATTAAAGGCAGGATTTGGAGCTTGTCTTATTTTCCGTGACCAGTGGACAACCACAAACCTCACCTTGTCCTGTCTCGTTGCCGGCTCTCCCAGGAGGGAACTTCGACAGCCCTTCAGTCTGTTCTTATGCTTCCGCCACTGCCCAGCTTTTCTCTAGAGACTCTCTGGGTTCATTATGAGGGATTGGAACAGAGACCCTCATAGTGTAACTGATCTTTGAAAGACGTGTTTGGAGATTTTTCTTGGACAAAGGAAGTAAAATTTTCCTAACAATTTTATAACTTTCTAGGAAGCAGGCATATACGTATGACCATTCAGAAAAGAAGGACACGAAAGCATATTACTCAATGCCATATACAAAATAAAGAAAAAGAAGACTAAACCAGAATAGCAAGATTGCAGGCTTTCTGGCAAAGGCAAGCTACTGGGCTCTGAGTATGCTGGTGACAATTTGAGCAGACAATAGCCATCTTCAGTCTCCCCCAGTAACAGTGTGCCCTCCAGGTATGGCCTCACCTGTCTGAATGTATGTGGGCAGCCCACTAGCAAATATTAATGAGCAGGCAAGGCTTCACCAGGACTGATGTGTCCCACCCTCTTCTTCCAGCCAGATGCCTCCCTGGCTCCAGAGCCAGCTCTGCAGATGTCCTCCGCTTGCGCTCACCATCTCCCTGACCCTCTCTGCATTTCTCTAAGTCACCTTTCCTCTGTGGTCTCAGGGACCCTGTATCCACTTCTGGCCCATCAGGAACCCAGCAGGAAGCCTCGATTCCTCTCTCTGCCTGCATCTAATCAATTAAAACATCCTCTTCCTAAGTGTTGGCGAGGATGTGGGGAAAAAGGTGCACTCATACGTTACTGGTGGGACTACAAATTGGTGTAACCACTCTGGAAAGCAGTATGGAGATTCCTAAGAAAACTTGGAATGGAACCACATTTGACCCAGCTATCCCACTCCTCAGTCTATACCCAAAGGACTTAAAATTAGCATACTACAGTAATGCAGCCACAACAATGTTTATAGCAGCTCAATTCACAATAGCTAAACCGTGGAAGCAACCTAGATGTCCTTCAATAGATGAATAGATAAAGAAACTGTGGTATGTATACACAATGGAATATTACTTAGCATTAAAAGAAAATAAAATTATGGCATTTGCAGGTAAATGGATGGAGTTGGAGAATATCATGCTAAGCGAAGTAAGCCAATCCCAAAAAAACAAAGGCCAAATGTTGTCTCTGATAAGTGGATGCTGATCCATAATGGGGGGTAGGGGGCATGGAAAAAATGGAGGAACTTTGGGCAAAGGGGAGGGAGAGGAGAGGAGCAGGCATGGGGCAGGAAAGATGTGGAATGGGATGGACATCATTACCCTAGGTACATGTATGACTGCATATATGGTACGACACTACATCATGTACAGAGAAATGAAAAGTTGGGCTGAAATTGTATACAAAAATCAAAATGTATTTTGCTGTTATAGATACCTAACTAAAATAAATAAACTTAAAACAAAAAACATCTTTTTCCACCTTCCAAATGCCCCTTACGTCCACATCTCCTTGGTCACTATGCCAGCTCCCTCCTTATCCTTTGCTGCTGGAAGGCACTTCTAACGTGCTTCAATAATACCTGCCTAAGAAAATCCCTCAGGAGTCCTTCCCAACCTATGGAGCAAATCCTCACTGTCCAGGGTGCTGTGCAGGGCCCCCCTCAGGGTCTACAACAGCCCCCGTGTTCCCATGTGCAGTCTGATTTTCTGCCTTGCCCATCCCACCACCTCACATTAGATTTTCACCCTCAAGGCGCCATCTAGCCTCCAAGCCTTTGCATATATTGTTCCTTTTTTCTAAACACTGTTGCCAGCTTACTAACCTGGGAAACAGGAGCTTCACCTTTCACAACTCAGCTCAAACCCCTCCTGGCTTGCTCTGCCCTTCCTATTTGTACCTACCTCCATGACACCTGTTAAGGTATGCTACTGGAGTTCTTCGTTTGTGTGATTCCGCAAGAACCTCTGAGCTCCTCGAAGAAGATGGAATCAGTTTACTTTCTATTCAGCATCCCCAGTGCTGACCATTGTGCTTGGCAGTTAGAATATGCTCAAAAAATATTTGCTTAATAAAGAAGTGAGCTGGGCACAGTGGCACACGCCTGTAATCCCAGCAGCTCAGGAGGATGAAGCAAAAGGATCATGAGTTCAAAACCAGCCTTAGCAAAAGCAAGGAGCTAAGCAACTCAGTGAGACCCTGTCTATAAAAATACAAAACAATAAGGATGGGGATGTGGCTTGGTGGTCAAGTGCTCCTGAGTTCAATACCCAGTACCCAAAAAGTAAAAAATAAAAGAAGGAATGAATGATGTTGGTATGTGTCATTCTATCACTCCTCTGTGACTTGCCTTGTCTATACTGCTATGCTAAAACAGAACTGACACAGAAAAAAATTCTAGAAATTTCTCTTTTGTTATATAGGAACAAACCTAAATTGGAGCAGTTGGGTGAGGTCCTTCCTTCAAGAATAACTTAATTTCCTGCAAGCATGGGTCTGGCACATTATTTTGCCTTAGGTTCTCTTGGAGAGAATAATTAGATTAAATTCAAGAATTGCACTAGAGAATATGTGATTAACTTGGATCAGAATCAACCAGCTAAAAAGGGACAGACTGAGATTACTGCCTTTGAGAGAAGCAGATTAACACAGTGGCCAAGAAGTTTGAAATCAGATAGATCTATGTTTGAATTCTGATTGCGACATTTACTAATTACGGACTGATTTACTCATAGACTTGATAATTATCTTTTAATGGTCCACTATGTGCCAGGTATTGCTCTAGATTCTGGGGATAATGTGATCTAGCATTAGTGGGCATTAGTGCATGCCTAGCTAATATCATGCCCTCAAAATGTGGTAGATACTATTATTAGCAATTCCATACTAGTTCTGTCATCTGCAATTCAGGCACTGATACTCCAAGGAATCACAGCATATTAATGGCATTAAAGATGTTTTTAAGGAACTTTTCCAGACACTACCCATGTTCTAGTCAAAATTACAGAGTTTGCATTGCATGACATTCTTGTCAATGACAGACCACATATATGACAGTGGTCCCGTAAGATTAGAACAGAGCTGAAAATTTTCTATTGCCTCGGATGTTGTAACCATTGTAACATCTTAGCTAGACACATTACTTACAAGTGGGGACACTGGTATTAACAAATCAACTGTGCTTCAAGTTGTATAAAAGCATAGCTCATACAATTAGCTGCTCATTGTAATACCTGAGAACAACATCTGACTAAGTTACCGGTTATATATTTCCTACTCCACACTTGCTCTCATTTTTCTGCAGTATGCTCCCTCTACCTATAATCTTACCATAAAGGCATGTGCCATGTTCTGCCAACAGCAGACTCATACATTTATGCTTACTATGTCTCTCAGTCACACGTGGAGGCCATGTTAAGAGATTGCCCTAGACCATCCAGTTTGTGTAAGTGCGCTCCATGTACACAGTGAGACTACAGACACGATTCTCAGGATGTGTCCTCTTCTTGAGTGACATGTCACAGTGTGTAAAGTCTCTGCCCACCTCCCTAGCCTCTCTGCTAGCATGATGCTCTATCCCTTATCTTCTAACTTCCTCCTTTCCACCTACCAATGTTTTTCAATTTCCAAGGTCCAAATTAAATCTCTACCTAGAAACTCAACTTAAATTCACTAATCTCATCTCAGACATCACCTGAAAAAACATTGTACAACTGGATATTTATATGGGGGCAAGTTAACCCTGCATGCCACTGAGCCTCTCAAGCCTCACAGGAGTGCTGGAGTGCTCTCCTGGGACAATCCTAGAGGACTGGAGCAGACAGACACTAGAGGGTAAGTCCAGCAAGGACTTGCCTGAAGATTCAAGTTTATCAAACTGGACAGCCTGGAAAACAGTCAGGTAGGAGAGGAAACATGAAAGGATTGCTCCGCAGGGCAGATGATAGCTGAGTGAAAAACCGGGAACAGAGGAACCATCTCAGTTGGAGGAGATGCAATAGCTGCCAGAGGGCTGCAGCCTAGCGGCTGGCTGGGTTGTGTTGTGAAGGTCACCTTCAGAAACCACATCTGTATCCCCAGTGGAGACTCAGCAGTCTAAATGACTTTCTAGTTAGTGGAGAGTTCAGAGCATAAGTTTTGAGCAGGTAACTTCTGATTCTCTTTGCATTCAGAAATTTCAGGGGGACCCATATCCTTCCCCACTTTCCCTTGTCTGTCATTATGTATTCCCTGCCTCTCCTACATACTCACAAAGGCCAATGGTCAAAAAGCTCAATCAGTATTATTGAGACAATGCTGGCTTTCCAAGAATGATCTGCCTGAAGCGATGTAGAGAGATATCCCAGCTACCATGTTCCATTAAAAAAGGAAGTTGCGCAATAGTTCATATTGTTTGATCACATTTAAGTTTAAAATATGGTCTTGTGAATATGCATAGGAAAGTTCTGAAAGGATTCACAGTGTTAATATTGGTTACATGTAGGGTTAGGAAGCAGTATTATGCTTTAAATGTACATTTGTTTAATAGGCAAAACTAACTGAAATACCTCCGAGCACAGTGAATAGCTGCATCTGCACACCACCCACCTGTACTTTCATTTTTAAAAGAGGCTCTGAACAGAGTGGCAACTTGAGAAAACTGTAAACATCATCAATAGAAAAGAGAAGGTGGGTTGGTGCAAGAGGGAGTGTTGAAAATGCCAAGGATTTCCTGTTTTAAGTCTGTTCCTAATGAAAAGGAACAATAATTGGGTGGAATTTAATCTTTTGTTCCTTTACCCACACTGCTTTTTGATGCCGAGTGAAACACCTAGATGTCTTAGCTGGCAGTGAGTTCAACAGAAGCTACCGTGGGTGGACGAAAAGTCAAATGTAAACTTCTTCGGCTTCATCATTGGATGTGATGTTCCTTTGTTGGGGATGTGCTGTTCACTGAGCAGGAGGGAACACAACTGGGGTAATGAATGTTGCCATTTATTATAAAAGTGACATGTACTCACTGAAAAAAAACCAAATAGTACAAAATTGTATGAAATAAATAGAGGAAGTGCTCCCATCTTTCTACCCCCTACCTATTCCTCAAGGCTTGCAGAACTGTTTGGAATGTTTTCTTCCAAATACAAACATGTTATAGACAGGTATAATTTTCTTACACAAAAGAAATCACTTTTGAAATTTGCTTTTCACTTCTAAGTTGTGGGCATCTAAATTGAGAGGTGCTCCATGGCCTCCTCCTCATCCCATCACATGTGGACATTTCCTATGTTTGTTGGGTATATTCATAAAGCAGAATTTCTGGGTCAAAGGGAACAATTAAAATGTTGATAGTGACAAATGCTGTCCAGAGGGTTGCCTGGAACTCGCCTTTTAGAATTATTATCTACATATATAAACAGGTCCAGTGAAGAAATTGAGAAGGCAATATGACATAGCCCTTGAGGGTTTTGCAGTTCTCCACTTCATATTTCAGTTGTGTGACCTTGGACATATGAAATAATTTCTTCTGTCTCAGTGTCCTTCACTTTTAAAATGGGAATCACAACTCCTCCCTCCTACATGGCTGCCTGGATTGAAGGAGATGATTTGAGTTACCTGATTACCATGGTATTTACCAAGTAGAGGGCTCTTGATAGATGCTGTTAGGGGGAGACTGTGGAAAACAGTATCACAACATGATGGAAAAGAAAGTCTGTACTGTTGATTCTCTTAAAATGTTTGAATATGATTGCATTTCTCTGGGCTGAAGGCTCCTGAGACTACTCACAAGCACATAGCTTCTTCCAAAACTAGGATGAGCTGAGGGACCTTCAGATTATTCAATTTGGTGGACTTTATTTAAGAATAAAGAGTAGGGCTGGGGTTGTGGCTCAAGCGGTAGCGCGCTCGCCTGGCATGCATGCGGCCGGGGTTCGATCCTCAGCACCATGTACAAACAAAGATGTTGTGTCCGCCGAAAACTAAAAAATAAATATTAAAATTCTCTCTCTCTCTCTTTCTAAAAAAAAAGAATAAAGAATACAAAATTATACATTCCAAATTTGAAAAGAGTCCTGGAGAGGTCTGTGCAGGTGTCTGAAATTTATGCTGCAGTAAATCCACCTTCCTATGAGTCCCTTTGTGACTCAGCCAGCATTCTGGGACTGAAAAATGATGGTTATGGTCATGGCAGCTACATCAGAGGTCTAGAAATAATGTAGGGAAGCAAGTTTTTAAAATAGTGTTCTTCAGTTGATTCTTATGCTGGTACACTGGATGGGAACTGGGACTAGGTAACATTTGATAGCTCTTAAATTCCTCAGTTTTCCCAAATCTGAAAGTTGTTAATATATACTGAAACACCCTAAATATGTGTATCTCAAGGAAGAAGAAAGAACAAGTGATTTACACCATAAATTTTTATTCCTTAAATAATCAATAGTTCTTAAAATTAAATTTTCTCTTGAGGACAAGAATGACCTATACAGCACCGTGGTTGCGGAGTGGGGCAGAGGGGGCTTCTTGAACCCAGAAAGCTGCAAGGAGGGCTTGCACACACACAGTGGAAGAGGAGGCCTGCAGGGACCCAGCAAGGCTGACAGGAACGGCATGCCAAGGAGATTTCAGAGATGTGAGGAGATTCTGATTCTGAAGCCAGGTGAGTTTTCTTTACTTGAGGCGAAAAAATGTCTGGGTGCGAGTTTAACGGGTTGACCTGAAGAAAGGCCTGCATAGTTTATTGTGGCAAGAGAGATAGTAAGATATTATTCTTACTATGCCTCTGCTACTCACTATTGACCTCAGATAGGCCCCTAATTTCTTAGTAGCAGTTAACAACAGGTTGGGTTCAATTTGGGTTTTACCATTTGTGTTAGTCAGGGTTCCCCAGGGAAACAGAACCAACAGACTGTATGTGATTACAAGAGGGAATGAATTGAATGGGCTTTCATGCTCAGAGACTGAGTAGCCTCATAATGACAGTCTGCAGGCTGGGGAGTCAGGGAAAGTGAGAGCTTCTTTGTCCAAGAAGCTGGAAATGTCAGAACAGGAGAGACCAATGTTGCAGCCCCAGTCTGAGGCTGAAGGCCTGGGAGCATCCTAAAGAGCTGCTGGTCTTTGTTCAAAGGTTGAAGAATCTGGAGTCTAATGTCCACAGGTAATAGCCACAGCAAAAAGAAGTACCTGCTGAGAAGGATCAACATGCGTACTTGTGAGCTTCCCCCATCTTCTGATTTTTGCCTCATCGGGGCCCCTAGCCTGTTAGATGGTGCCATCCACATCCAGTGTGGGCTTCTCTCAGTTCAGTTGGCTGATCCACCTGCCAATCTTCTCTGAAGTGCTCTCACAGGCACACCAAGAAGTTTGCTTCACTGATTTTCTAGGTACCCCTCAGGCCAATCAAGTTGACAGTCAAAAGTGCCATCACATCAACTATTGGGTGTATGATTTGGGCAAATTAATTAATCTAAGTCACAAGCTACATAATTTCCTGTGTGTAAATCGGGGTGATTATACTAGTTCAAACATAAAAATGCTGAGAGATTGAATTAGTTAGCATTCAAAGCATTTCCCATAGCGCCTGGTACAAAGTAAATAATATAGTATGTTACTACCTTAATTAGTTTTAAAAACAATTATGAACATCTATTATGCAATTTTTTTGTACCAAATGTTGTGGAGATTCCAAATAGTACAGTTGAGGAGATTCCAAACAGTACTTTCCTTTCGGGACTGTATAATTTACTAAGTGAAATGATAAACAAGTGTTTATAATTCAAGGCAGTATTTGTTATTTGCATACAGTTAGCAAAGGTTTTTGGAATATGGTGATGAGTCACTTCTGACTGAAATCATCAGCACCTGTGTTAGAGGACAAGGCCTTCAAGGGCTCCACATGGGTAGAATGTTAAAAATCAAAACTTGCAAAATATATGAAAGAATCACCATCTATGAGTATTGACCCAGTCCAAATTGTTAGGCTAACAGAAATACACAGTTAATTTTAAACAACTTCACTGAGATATAATTGCATAAAACGAACTATACATATTTAAAAGAATGATTTGTTGTTTATGTATTAATCTGTGAAATCATCACCACAATCAAAATAATGAATTTATCACTGCAAACATTTTCTTATGCCACACAGTAATACTTCCTGCCTAAGTCCAAACTCTTCCAGTTCCCAGGCAATCTCAAATCTGCACTCTGTCAGGGTAGATTTGCTTGAATTTTCTAGAATTTATGTACGTGGAAACTTAAGGTATGAATTTTTAAAATATCTGCTTTAGTATACTCAGCATAATTATTTTCAGATAGCTCATTCTTTATTATTGCTGAATAGTATTCTATTAACAAATCCACAATTTTTTAATCCATTTGCTCACTGATAGACATTTGGACTATTTCTAATTTTTGGTTATTACAAAAACAGCTAGTGTGAGCATTGATGTACAAGTTTTGATACAGACATAGGCTATTTTTTTCTCTCAGATAAGCAACTTAAGTGGAATGAATGAATCATATGCAAGCATGTGTCCAACTCATAAAGAAAATGCCAAACTGATTTCCAAAATGATTGTATCATTTTATATTCCCACCAACAATGCATGCAAATTCCAGTTGCTCCAAATCCTTGCCAACACCGGATATGTTCATATTTCTAGATTTAATTTTATATATATATATATATATATATATATATANATATATATATATATATATATATATATATATAAAGTTAGTTGTTGACAGACCTTTATTTGTTTACGGTGCTAAGAATGCTAGGCAAGGGCTCTATCACTGAGCCACAACCTCAGCCATAGATTTGAAAAATGTTTATAGGTAGGTGGTGGTATCTCCCGGTGGTTTTCATTTGTGTTTTCCCAGTGACTAATTATGTGGAGTATCTTTCATATGCTTGTTTGCTTTTGTGTATTCTCTCTGTTCAATTCTTTTCCCCATCTCTTTTTTTTATGAGAACATGACGTTTTCTTGTTTTATATATATCTTTATTTTTATCTATTTATTCAATTTTTAATGTGGTGCTTAGGGTAGAATCCAGAGCCTCATGAGTGTGAGCCAAGCGCTCCACCACCAAACTACAACCCCAGCCCTTTTCCATCTCTTTTTTGGGTTGACTACTGTTGCATTTAGAGAGTTATGTATTTTGAATATGTTCTTTGTTGGATGAGTAGCAAATATTTTTATTCTTTTTAAACCTTCCTGGGTTCAATTTGCTAATATTTTGTTGTGGGTTTTTGCATCTCTGTTAATCAGGGAAGTTGATCTGTAGTTTTCTAGTTGAATACTGTCCTTGGCTTTGGGTTTCAAGGTAATACAGGCCTCACAAGATGTGTTGGGAAGTGTTCCTTCCATTTTCTGGAAGTAATTGTGTAGGTATAGTGTACTGTAGTGTAAGTGAGTTATTTCTTTAAATATTTGGCAGACTTTGCTGGTGAAGACATTTGAGCCTTGACTTTTGTACATCAACTCTGTATCCTACAACTTTAATAAACATGTTTGTTAATTAGTTCTAATAGCTTTTTTGAAGATTCCATCAGATCTTCTATATTGGTGATAATGTCTGTGAGTGAACACAGTTTTACCCCTTCCTTCCCAGTGTGAATGATTTTATTTTTTTTGGAAGCAGGAATTGAACCTAGTGACACTTAACCACTGAACCACATCGCCAGCCCTTTTTAATATTTATTACTTAGAGACAGGTTCTCACTGAGTTACTTAGGGCCTTGCTGAGTTGCTGAGGCTGGATCTGAATTCACAATCATCCTGCCTCAGCCTCTCAGCCTTCCAATGAATGACTGTTCTTGTCCTTGGCTGCTGGACCTAGCTACACCCTCCAGACAATGGGAACAGACATAACTATTCTGTTCCTGACTGTAACTATGGGGGGGGGGGGAGCATCCAGCTTTCAACCTTAAGCATGATGTTAGCTGTGGAGTTTTGTAGATACCCTTTATTAGGTTCCAGAAGTTCCCTTCTATTCCAGTTTGCTGAGTTTTCTCTATAATGGTGTTGGGTTTTGTCAAATTCCTTTTTGTCCTATATCTATTGAGATGATCATATGGTCCTTCTTTTTTAGTCCACTAATAAGGTAAGTTAAATTAATTAATTTTTATAGTAAACCAATAAATCTATTTGACCATCATGTATTTGACCATCTATTTGACCATTTGTTAAACCTTGTTAAGAATTTTTGTAACTATTTTCATGTAGGATATTTACCTGTAGTTTTTTTTCTTGTTGATGTCTTCATCTGCTTTTCATGTCAGACTGATGTTGGTTCTCCATAACCCCCTTTAGGGGTTATATGAAGGGCCCATAATGGAAACCTGAACACATTGTGGCCTTAACTGCAGAAGAGGAATGCTAAGTTTGAAGCTTTATGACATAGCAAACAAAAGCAGAGCTTTTCTTTGGGAGTAGATATGATTACCTGCCAAGGCTGCTTATGGCAAACACACCCTGAGAAATGGCCTGAGTAAAACACTGATGGGGTCCTAGCAGTTTTGGTATAACAGTAAGACTCTGCAGGGACACTCAGGTTTGTGATAGTTGCCCCTCCAGCAAATTTGCTAAAGCTCTTTTCATTCTTTTGGATAATTTTTTTTCTATTTCCTTTTAGATGGCCTTTATGGCTATGCCTTCCAGTTCATTTATTTTTTCTTCTGTGGTATCTAATCTTCCCTTGATGTATTCAGTGTATTCTTTATCTCAGTTTTCATATTTACATTTTGTTCTAAAAATATTTTTCATGCCTTTATTAAGTCTTTGAACACAAAGAATATAGTTGTATTACCCGTTTTAATGTCCTTGTCTGCTAACTTTGACATCTGTGTCAGCCCTAGGTCAGTTTCTATAGATTGCTGTTCTTTTTATCGTGGATGTGTTTTCAGGCCATTTTGTATGCTTGGTGATCTGCGGAATGGATGCTGGATACCACGATTTTCAACTTGTCAAATGCTGGTTGATTTTACAATGCTGCAGATCATCCTGAGTTTTGTTTTATGATGTAGTCACTTGGAAACAAGTTTATCCCTTTGTGTATTGCTTTTATGATGTGTTAAGCCAGTTTTGAAGCACTAGGGCTAATTATTCTGCACTAATGAGGCAAGATTATTATTATTATTCCAAATGTCCTACCAAATACTCTGTGAATTATTGAGTTTTTCCCGCCTAACTCTTGGGAGCAGGCAACTATGTGGCCCTCGAACCCTTTCAGATGGTTCTTTCCTTGGCCTTGGGTGCACTCCTTACAACCATGCTCTGATCAGCATTCTGCTAAATCCACAGATGGGGCACTCAAAAGATCTCCAGCTTTCTGTCTCTGGCCCTATCCACTCTGATACCCATGTTTTCAGCTTCAGCTCTTGAATTTGCAGAGACCAGATTCTATCTCAATGCTGTGGTGGGGTAGCAAACTCAAGGCTGTAAACTGAGGCAACCACTGACCAGGCTTACCTGATTCACCTGTATCATTCAGCATTACTGCCCTTCATTGCCTGATGCCCAGCGTCTTGAAACATCAGTTTCATATACTTTGTCATTTGTTGTAGTTTCAGAAAGAAGAATGATACCCATTTCCATTTTGGCCAGAGGTGGAAGTCCCTTTACTAATTTCCTGACTTTAGCTCTTAATTTCTCACATACTTCTTTTTCTTTTCTGTTCTCCCAGTTCAGGAACTCCTGAAAGATGTTAAATTGCTTGATGTTTTCTCAAGTCTCACTGATCCCCTACTCATTTTTTAAAAAGATATTCCTTTACTTTTTTCTAAATGGGCCTTTATTTTGTTCATTTATTATATGTGGTACTGAGAATGGAACCTAGTGCCTTACACATGCCAGGCAAGCGCTCTACCACTGAGCCACAAAAAACCAGCTCCTCCTCTACTCATTTTTCAAGTCTCTTTTTTTCCTAAGTTTTCTGTTGCTATGTCTTCAAGTTCACTTATCTTTTCTTATACAATGTTTAACTAGCAGCTAAACACATTTAACATATTTTAAATCTCAGATACTATAGTTTTCATCTCTAGATAATTTGATTCAAGATTTAAAAAAAAACAAATATCTTACATGTCTCTACTTTGCATGATTTCCCTCCTCCAGCTTCTGAAATATGTGGATTACAGTAATAATTTACCGATTACTGTTCCTTTCTACTAATTCAATCATCTGCATCAATTTTGATTGTTTTGATTAATCAATTGTTTTCCTCATCTTGAATCATACTTTCTTGCTCCTTCACACACCTTCTTAATATATCATGGATAAAATATTTTTGCAGAAATTCTGCAAAATATTTTGGCAGAACTTGAAGATTTTACCTTGTTGAATATTGAATATTTTTATATTACTACAGATACTCTTGAGTGTTTGGGGACATGGTTACATGGTCCTTGGTTTGATCCTTTTAGGTCTTACTTTTGGGTTTTTTCAGGGAAACACTGCAACATTTAATTAAGAGTTAATTTCCTTCTACTTCTGAGTACTCTGTCTGCTATTTGGTGAATTGTGAGGTTGACGTTTCTGGCTAATAGAAACAGGAATTATTATTTTTGGCCCTTTATGAGCTCCAATAATCATTCATTCTAGTGCTTTTTCCTCTCAGGCATTCACTGATCAGATTCCAGAGGGATGTCCTATAAATCTATAGGATTGTCTCTGTTTTGCAACTTTCTTTTTTCTTGTAATTGGTCTTATAACCCTTAGCTGCCTCTCCTCAATTTAGAGAGACCACTGAGCTACGACTGGGCTCTTCTTTGTTATAGTGCATTTTGAAAATTTTTTCCAGGTAGAAGTTGGGGCAATCCTAGCACCTGTGTTGTTCATTTCCTCTTTTCATGGGTCATCATCTTTTCTTGCTTGATGAAAAAGTCTTAAAAATTTTTGCTTCATGTGTTTCCCCCCACCCCCAGATTTCAGTTATTTCAGGCAGGATGATAAATTTAGTGCAATTTATTCCATTTTATCTGGAATCTGAAGTCCCTATAATTTTTGAAGAGTAAGATTAACACTGTAGTACTCTGCAACTGTTAATCCAATTTCTAATAATTAAGATTTATTGATAAACTTGTTCAGAGATTATAATTTTAATCCAAAATATAAAGTTGAAAATGTACATTTAAAACCAAGCAAATTAGCTCTGTCACTGTTTCCAGGGATACTTACTCCAACCAGTTTCCAGGAATATTTCTTCCTTTGACCTCCTGCTATATAGCAGATACACTTGTAGTTGCTGGGGCTTGCTACCTGTTAACAAGACAATATCCTTGCCTGCCTGGAGTTTGCAGCCTAGTGAGAATGTTTTTGAAGTTATTTTTATTTTTTTGGTATTGGGTATTGAACCCAGGGGCACTCGTTGAGCCATATCCCCAGTCCTTTTTATTTTGAAATAGGCTCTGAGTAAGTTTCTGAGGCTGCCATCCTCCTGCCTCAGCCTCCCCAGTCGCTAGGATTAGAGGTGTGTCACACCATGCCCAGCTGTTTTAAAAAATTTTAATGCAATGTATATTTGCTAATTGTCAAAGTATTTTTGCACAAAGCTCCAGATAATAAAGCTATATGAAGTAAAATTTATAAGGAACATAATTCCAGGCATATTTTCATCTTGAAACATGTTAACAAATGAGTAGCCAAGAACCACAATCAACCCTGTAGCATCTGTGGGCAACTATTATTCAATTCAGATATAAATTTAACTGGAGGCCCTATCAACTCGCCTATGTAGCCAGACACTTACTGCGGTATCTGGTTCACAGTAGGTGCTTAATATATCATTGACTTAAATTTTCCGCGTGTCCCAGGGTCCTGTTTTGCTTCCTTCACAGGCGTTACTGGTGGGAAACAGCTGAACAGCACCAGCCAGATAGAAGACGTACGTGCGGCAGCACAGGGGGACAGATGGAACTGTGAGGGGAAGCGGGCTGCTGTCCTCCGCTGTCAGTTCTCTAAATTTATGGCTGGCAGGTGAGAGCGGACGCCTCTTGCCCTTGGGGTCCGTGCAATTCCTCTGCCTTGAATTCCTCAGGTGAGGGCTGGAAGAGAGAAAGATTCTGTAGCTTTTGAACTTTAGGGTGTGTGTGTGTGCAGGAGAGGGGGATAGAGGGATCCAACGAATGCGTAGAAATGCATAGAAAACGTGACAATGCAAGTGACACACAGAGAACTGCCCGGCGTATTCGGAGACCCAGGCCCACTCAAACCCACCCCGGGGGGCCGGCTCAGGCGCCCGCAGGCCACCTGCCATGAGCCAGAAAGGAGCAGGAGAGGGTGGCAGCGTGGGCCGGAGGCTCGCGGGGCACCTCAGGAGCGACGCTGGGAAGCGGCTACGCGGGGTCAGCGGAGCTGCTTCGGCCGGCG
>NW_025999927.1:4480749-4486746 GCF_001458135.2 Marmota marmota marmota
CTCCCAGCCCGAGCTGGTGCTTGTGCTGAGACCCAGCGCCCTGCCAAGCCGCCCAGAGCAGCCGTAAGGTCGCCACCCGCCTCCGAGCGTCCCTCCGACCACCTGTCGAAACCCGCGCCCCCTCGCCGCGCCGCAGCCCCAGCCCCGATCGCCATGAACCAGATAGAGCCCGGCGTGCAGTACAACTACGTCTACGACGACGATGAGTACATGATCCAGGAGGAGGAATGGGACCGCGACCTGCTGCTGGACCCCGCCTGGGAGAAGCAGCAGAGGAAGGTCAGCAGGCCAGAGGGCGCCCTATGGAAGTGGTGACTTGTCCTGTGTCCTTGCAGCCCCGCTCGCCATCAGAAAGGAGGGACAGACAGGGCACTGGACACGTGTGTGTGTGTGTGTGTGTGTGTGTGTGTGGAAAGAGAGAGAAACAGAAACGTGTGTGTTTAAATGACATAAGAGTGGCAAACTGAAAAACGTTGACGGAAGAACAGTGCTTTGTGTGTTTCTCACACCAGCCTGCATCAGTCTAGAATCAGAGTCCCAGGTCTGCTTCTGACTCCTTCACCGCCTTGAGTCTGTGACCTTGGCCGCAGGGTTATACTATACTGTTGTGTCCATTCACCTCAAGCCAGTCTCTTCCCAGTAACAGGGCCAGAGGAACAGCACCTTAGTCCCAGCTTTCACAGGGCTACCCCTGAAGAGTCAGGGACAGTCATTTAGTGTTTGGGCCTCATTGGAGAGGGATGCTATAGAACACTAGAGTTCAGCAGTCAAGTAAAAATTATTCACATTCTATTTATAGTTCATTGAGGTAAGCACACAGGGATGAAGGAGTCAGCCAGTTTCCAAGCACTCCCTGCCCATCCTGGTTGGTGCTCTCTGGGGCCCAATGGAACATTCCACCATTTCAACGTTTCTTCTTGATCCTCTTGATGAGAATAAATAGTGGGTGCGCACCAAAGGGCTAAACCTTGCCTCCTCTTTGGCTGGCCACAGAGCCTGGCTGGTCAGGCATGAGGTCAGAGACCTGCTAACCCAGCCTTATGATAACAGCATCATGGCCAAAGCCAAGTGTCCTGTGCTTTCTCCTCCTATTTTTCTGGGTACAGGACAAGGTGTTTTTTCTTCTTAAGGGCCTGCTTTTTAAGAGGATAATCTGTGTTGGCCACAGGTGCCTGGCAATTTCTGTAGCAGCTACTGTGGTTGATGGTATGATATGAATACATGATGGTAGAAAACATGAAGCCTGCCCTTCTCCCCCCACAGACAGCTGGAAAGAGAGTAGTCCCATATTTGGATAATTATCAAATAGCCAAGCCCTACTTTTATAACACGATTTCTCTTATCTACCTTCTCTCTGAAAATAGCCTTTACCATTATTATTGTAAAGCTCCTGTTTAGCTATCTTTCAGTTTCTGTCTTAGTTTCATAAGCCTTTTACTGTCCTGTGGAAACAAGAAACAGAAGGGTAAATAGAAGTTGAGTCTGAAAAGAGCAACTAAGTTTCTAGCTTTCCACAGTTTTAAAGGGTGCATTCTGAGGGCAACACATGGCCTGAGGATTTTGGACTGTTGTCTGGGTACAACCATGCATCAAAGGTCAGCAAGAGTTAAGAAGTTTTAACAGTGTGTGCATTGCTTTCTTTTTAAGTTTCCCAATTTTTAACGCATTTTTTTCATGGGTTAAAAAAACAGCTCCTATATTATTTCAAAGATGGCTTTTCTTACTGGAAATAGCAAAATAGCTAAGGAACAGGACAGGCTGTCATTTTTTACAGTAGCAGTTTGATTCCAGAGGTTTCTGTTGATTTTTTTAGATAGTATGATTGTGAGAGACAGGTAATATCCATATCCAAAGGTCACATTGAAGTGTCTTTTGCTGTATTTAATTTTAATATATTTACAGTATTTTTGGATATAATGGCATTGTTATTTTGTTTAGGTTTGGGATTCCTGTGTGACTTTGTTGTTAGTGTGTAGCACTTGAAGTAAAGTGTGTTATGAAAAAGCAAACATACTTGCTGATCTCAGTGCAAAATAATTCTGGAAAGTTTTAAAAAGCTCATTTTTAAGGTAGATTAAATATTGTAGATGCTAGGGTAGGGGAACTTTGTTAGACTTGAACAGATCCACAGGAGACTTTCTCTCCACTTTTGGTATAGAACCAGCTCAAGTCAGTGGAATAATGTGGAACCAGGAGCTCAACACTGCCAGAGCGGTGGCCTCTATTTATGTCCTATGAGACACACTGTTGGAACATGGAGAGCACAAGATGCCATTGTTTCTATTGTGGGCTACCTTCTCCACACTTGCCATTTAGTGATATGCTGGGTATGCGATCTGTCAACAAATGCTGGTGGCACTTGATGACGTCCGTGGGCTCTAATGGATACAGTACCTAATTATACCCACAGTTCAGAGAGTCTGGCGGACTATGGTAATCCTTGCTCCCTGATATGGAATGCCTTGCTGCAGAAGGACTTGTAAAAGTGTTGTGCTGTTCACAAAAGGTCCTCCAGAGGATGCTGGACTTAGTACATGTAGACAGAGGCATCCTGAGTGCCCACCTCATCTGTCAGGGGCTGCTGAGTGCACGCGGCAGGGCTGTTTACAGTGCTTATAAAGATAATTGTCTTTTCTTTCGTACAGCTCACGGACAGGGGAAGGGTGCCTGCAGTGTCAAGGGGGCAGCACTTTAAGTAGTAAAAAAGACTGAAATGCTGAACTTACTACTGGAAGTAGAATCTTCTGCCCTACAGGATGCAGTTTAGGGATATCAATTTCAGGTAACTTAGGCTGTCTCCAGGGTGGACCGCTGGCTTCTGGAGCATTGAAGTCTAGAAATAAACTTCCCCTGGATGAGGGAGCACTGTCTTTGCCTGTACAGGAGGTGCCTTGTCAGAGCAGCAGTGCTGATGTACATGTTCTTAACCAAGCAGGAAATGAAAGGAGACATTGTTTCCATACCTAAAGGGTCCTTACATCTTAATCTGTATATGGCCCCATGATAAACTTTTCTGAGTTGTGACTGATCTTCATAGTGCCCCCAGAGGTTCAAGTTTTGCACCTTCCCCGTTGAAGTGGCCCATTCTCCTTGGGGCAGCTTCCTGACTGGCTGGCCTTCCCAGCTGCATTGGCTCAGGCAGTGTGTATATGCAGGAAGAGCTGCCCACAGGGTCACACAGAGCTGGTGACTGCCCATCTGTGTTCTGTGGGAGCAGCTGCCCCTTAAAGGGGCATGGTTGAGGCTGCTCGCAGCTAGTGATGCATGCTCTTGCCTGAGTTTTAACTGGGAGAAAAGATTCATGTTGTGTAGCTAGATCAACAACAAGCTGTTGATTCACAAGATCCAGATGATTCTCATGAAATCCCCAAGCGTCTCAGCTCTGACTAGTCCTCTGTGATCACAGCTGAGTCCCTCTACATTTGATTATTGATTTGAGCAGCTAGGAGACAAAGGTAGAACCCTGTCTTTCTTATCTCATAGGGTTTTGTCTTGATCCAGTGGATGAACTGATTTATATTGAAGGGGCTTTATACACTACATAAATCCATCAATGTTCAAACATTATTACCTTGTGTGCAGCAATAGTTGTTATTTTGTCAAATGATCTAATAATAATAAGGTCTTCACTTGGGTTTGTGAGAGACAATGAAGTAAAAGATTGGTCCTTAGTGACTGCAGTGTACTTTTTATTGGGGTAAAATGTATAAAACATTTTACCATTTTTTAACCATTTTTAAGTGCACAATTCAGTGGCATTATGTACCTTCATATTATTGTATCATACTGTCTGTTTCCAGAACTTTTTCCATCATCCCAAACTGAAACTCTTTCCATTAAAAAAAAAAAAAAAATCACTTTCTAGCCCTCCCTTCTTCCATGTACCTTTGAAGATTGGATTTACATATCAAAAACTTACAACATAAGAAATTGTTTAATATTAAGCACTGGATTGTCTAAAGAATAAAAATGATAGGAGGTCGAACAAGGAGAATCATCATGGGTGAACAATAATGAGGAAGTGCTTACAGGGGTGTAGGTCTGAACAGGCCTCCTCGAGTGAGCACTGTTGGCCGAGTGGAGCAGGAGGAGGAACTGCCTTCTTGGTTAGAGAAAAAGTGTGAGAAACCTGTTGTGTTTGGAGGCAGGCAGGGATTGGTTGGTGGAATACAGCACGTTTATGTACCCGTTTAGCACTGATGAGGACACCTCACTCAGATACGCAATAAGTGCAGAGGCGTGTAGAGGGAAGTAACCCAGCGGCCACATGGACTGACTTGGGTCCCCGAAGCCACCTCTTTCTGTGCTTACAGGGGTGTAGGTCTGTATTCTTGGATTGTCTGTGGCTCCTGATGAGTTTGAGGAAGTGTGAAGAGCAGACAGGCTTCGTGAAGCCAAAGATGCAGAGTCAAATTTAGAGAGAAGACAGAGCTGGGTTACAGTGGGCCTGGGATGCCAGGGTGGGACAGACTCCTTCTGCAGGCTGTGCAGAGGTCTTTGGAGCTGGGAGGAGCCATGCTTTCAGGAGCTTGCTGTTTCAGGATCAGTCTGCATGGGAAGGGCCTGAAGCTGGGGAACCACTGTAGGTCCATGGGCACACTGTGAGGATTAGAAGGAGGGGACAGTAGGCGTGGTGACAAGGAAGGTGTCCATTTGAGAGTGATCCGAGGGATTGTGGAAGGATCAGATAAGCACATGTTGTTCCACAGTAAGCCGTTGATGGATCTGGTCAGGCTGACGTGGTCCTTCTGGTAGAGCTCCTGGCCCAGCACTCAAGATGGTGGTACTGACAAGCAGCAGTGTCTGCTGATCCGCCAAGAGATTTCGTCCAGAGGGGAAGCTCAGTATTTACAGAACACATCATCACCAGGTGCAGGAAATGCGCTACCATGCTGAGGAGGCAGAGTCCCAAGCATGTGAAGGCAGGGCTGCAGGTTGAGAGAGGTTTTCATGGGCAGACAAAGTTCTTGATGAGAGAAGGGCAGAGGAAGAGGTAGAAGCAGAGCTGTGCAGAAGGCAAAGTGGGGGAGCAAGGGTGAGGGGCAGCCTGCAGGGTAAGACCTTGAAGAACCTGCAGGAAAGGCTCAGCAGACAGGGGCAAGCATAGCTGGTCTCAGGCTCCAGGACAGGTCAGAACCCTCCCTGAGGCAGTGAAGAACCACAGAGGTGCCTTAAGCAGGCAAATACCAGGGCCCAGCTTGAGTCTTCTCAAAATCATTCTTGCCAGTGTGGAGGAGAAAGGGCTGAAGACAGGCAGGATTACTGGGAGAGTGGCAGAACAGGAGAACACCAGGCTTGGACAGAGAATGCAGAAGGTAGAAGCAGAATCTCATTCGAGCCTCAGGAAACCTCCATGCTCACCCCGAGGACTGTTAGACATGGTGTCCTGGAGAATCACTGGTTGCGATGAGAAAGAATCACTCTGTCCTTGCGTCCTGTCCAGGGCACTGTGATGGGTCCTGGGGTAGGCCCTGCTGTTTTCATCAGATTCACCAAGTAAGATTCTTGAATCCAAAATAAGATCTCCCATGAGAGAGGGAGGGGTTGGACCTAGGCTGGAAACCTTAATTGACACAGCCTCAGAAAACTGTCAAAAGTCCCACATTCAGCCACCACAGCTGGGAGACACCTACAGGCCAGGCGCAGCCTGCAGTGGGCGGGAGCCACCCTGATGTGCAGAGGAGTTCCTGCGGGATCGCTGGAGGACAGTCAGAACTCACTGTGTTTCCCTGGGAACAGCACTGATTCTTCCAGAAAGAACAGAAAATGAAGATGAGGGGAAAGCTTGCTAGGTGCTCTGCTAGACATATTGCAAAGGAAGGAGCATCTAACGTGCAAGGGTTGGGTCTTTCTGAGAAGGCTGAGGAGAGTTTTTGTTCACATACACCCAGACGCACCCACCCCACATTTCTTTTTTTTTTATTTTTTTATTTTTTTTAATTTTTTATTGTTGGTTGTTCAAAACATTACAAATTTCTTGATATATCATATTTCACA
>NW_025999927.1:4487647-4489436 GCF_001458135.2 Marmota marmota marmota
ACAGGCACGAATTATTATCCAGTTACACATCCATTGATTTACATATTGCCATACTAGTGTCTGTTGTGTTCTGCTGCCTTTCCTATCCTCTACTATCCCCCCTCCCCTCCCTCCCTCCCTCCCCTCCCCTCCCCTCCCCTCCCCTCCCCTCCCCTCTTCTCTCTCTACCCCCTCTACCACCCCACATTTCTAAGTGGGAAACCAGGAGGTATTTTTACCTGCAGTCCTATGGAGGAGTGACATATAAATGGGCACAGCAAGCACAGTTGTTCATGCAGGCCTTTATTGTGGCTTTTCGAGGGGCCATGCAAGAGAATTGACACCATACTGGCCCTTAGAGAGCTGACCCAAGTTCAAGTTTGGGGAAGGTGAGAAGCACAGAGAGGAGGAAGTAGGGCTCCAGGGTGCCCCTCCTGCTGGACCTCTGGAGAAGAATGGGAAAGTCTTCCCAGGCATCCAGCCAGAGACCCAGAAGTGCCCTTGACACCTGCCTCTCTCCCACAGGGGCCAGCCATGGCCTCCCCAAGTCCTGGACCTGCCTTCCTCCTATGTGTGCTGCCAGGCCTTCTGCATTCTCTGTCCAGGCCTGGTGGTCTCCTGTTCTGCCACTCTCCCGGTAATCCTGCCTGTCTTCAGCCCTTTCTCCTCCACACTGGCAAGAACGATTTTGAGAAGACTCAAGCTGGGCCCTGCTTAAGGCACCTCTGTGGTTCTTCACTGCCTCAGGGAGATTCTGACCTGTCCTGGAGCCTGAGACCAGCTATGCTTGCCCCTGTCTGCTGAGCCTTTCCTGCAGGTTTTTCAAGGTCTTACCCTGCAGGCTGCCTCTCACCCTTGCTCCCCCTACCAGCTTGCTTTCTGCACAGCTCTGGCTCCTCACCCTAGGGGCTTCTCACTCTGTACCCCTCCTTTGGAGGCCTGTCTCTCAGGACACAGCCCCTTGTCGCTGTGCTCCTGGGCCTGCCAGGCTGGGAACCATAGTGCTCTGTGGTCCTGGTGCTTCTCATTCACATTAGTTGACTGATTTATGAATCACCTTTCTGGAAAAAATTCAGTATGATTAGTTTTTAAAGTTAAATATTAAACAATTAGGTTTTATTTATAGACTTTATAACTCCTTGAGCTATAAATGTATTAACTCCATCTTATACTTGTTGTATGATGCTTTAAAGAAATGTTTTCTTATTTTCTCAAGTTTTCACAGTAATAAAATTCTCTGACTTGATTGTTTTAATACTGAGCCTTCAGAGACAAGCTGCTCATTTATTTTTTTTAAAAAAGTTGGAATTTAAAGTTCTTGGAACTGAAAAATATCATACATGTAGATTTATTTAAATTATAATAAAATATGTCGTTATATTTATTCAAAAAGTTCTGGTAACCTAAATTTGATTTAAAATGACTGGTTTTTTCCATATTGAAAATCTTTACCTATTTAAAATTCAGAATTCATTTATGATTCAGATAAATATAAATTTAAAATTGTGCTTTCGTATATAAAACATGAACAAATTTTGAAGATATGGTATGCTCCACAGTTGTGGAGGGTGAGTGTACCATCCTGGGGAAGTTTTCTCATGCGCAGCATTAATACGTACCCACCCTGGACCCCAGAGTCAACCTGTTTTGTTTGATTTTGCCAGGGGATAAATGTATTAGTCATAATCTCCACAATGATTGTACATTGAAAGTAGATTATTCTTGGTTTCCATTACGACTTTTTTGTTAAAAGGCATTCTAGCTTGCTAAAGCTCTCTCTCTCTCTCTCTCTTTTTTTTTTTTTTTTTTT
>NW_025999927.1:4489460-4555837 GCF_001458135.2 Marmota marmota marmota
TTTTTTTTTTTTTTTTTTGTGTGTGTGTGTGTTTTTGAGAACCAAATGGACAAATTGGTGAATGTGAGATTATTTTGGGCAAATGGGAGCAATATTTAATATGAAGCTACAGTTGAATTTTGCACAGATAATTGTGATTGAGATGGCAAAGGTTAATCAAGAAATCCATCTTCTCAGTCATAAGGATGGTTTGTTTTTGCAGTACTGGGGAGAACTGAACTCAGGGCCACCCATACAATAGCCAGTTGCTTTACTACTTAGTTATATTCCCAGCCCTCTTCAAGAGTATTCAGGTTGCTTCATGCTAGTCAAACAAGATGTGAAAATGATAATTATTTAAAGGGTTGAGCATTGCTCTTGATTAGAATTTGGAGATATTTTATATAAGGTGCAACCATATGAAATTCTCCATGCTATTTCAACTTCCCAAATTGCAATTTCTTATAGTTTAACCCAATAAAACCACTTTACCACTATTGTGGGAGTATATTCAAAGTCCTCAACCAATACCACAAAACATCCAGACTGTACAACTGAATTCTGATTAGTTTTTATCCTTATTTCCAATGCCTTTGGTATTCATTTGGGGGAAACAGGAGAGTGTGGGGATTGGTTAAAAATGAGGGATTTGAATGGAGGGCGTGATACCCAATGGAAATACTCTGGAGGAAGGTCAAGCTAGAGACTTAGGTAAAGATGTTATCTGCGTGTGTTTAGAGGTAGATGCTACCTACAGGAGGGAAAAATGGAAGAGAATTTACCAGGAAGGTACCAGAGTGAGCTAAAAATAGAGGACTCTGGAGGAAGCAGTGACATTAACTGAATGTGGAAGCCTTGCTTTTCTGGATGAAAACATGCATGTATTAGACATCTTGGAACCAATTGAGCTGTCAGGAATGTCTTTGGTTTTCTTTCTGGAGAAGTCTTGCCTTGGTATTCTGTTAGAACTTTGCCAGTCAGCCTGGATCTGGCATTTGAGTTACATTAGTCGCTGGAACAGAAGCCCAGGGGCTTTGGCATTGTGGAATGGGGTGTATTTTAGCTCAATAGGCAACTTATACCTTCAAAGGAAGCAAAAAGCTGTAAGGAGTTATTTAGGGTGATGTGCTTGAATCTGTGACATAATATCCTTCTGCACTTGGAATGGCCAGTGATAGGCTTTATTGAGGAAGATGTCACTGCAAGTTTGTAGGATTACTAGAGAAATCAAATGTTTCATCTTAACTATTCCCAGGGTAGAATTAAGCTCCAAGATAGATTTTCCTTCTTCCATTTTATCATATGTGAAATTAAGGAAATAATTATTGTTCTCATTTAGGTGTCTTGCTTCAAGGTTTTTAAAAAACAGTTATTTAAGGGTATTTGAGAATATCAGTCATGAAAACAGTGAAAGACATACAGAATTATAATCAGCTTAGATATTTACCCTTAGAGAGTGATTGTTTTTTTTTTTTTTTTAATTTGGAAGCAAACACATTTTTGAGGGGAGGCAGAGTCTGCAGGGAAAGATGTCACTGGGAAATACGCAAACTGTATTTTACATTTTAGATACTGTAATATTTCTCTCTTGTTATTGCAATTTTATGAAATATGGGGCGACTGATTTTTCTATTGCATACTTTGGCTTTTTATGTTAAATTTGGGAGTAGAAGGATTTCTCGCCCCTCAATGTAACACCAATACACGAAAAATTCCACTCAGACAGTAAAAGTGATATTTTAATGTAGGATTTTCGCCAGTGGATTTTCAAAAGGTATGTGTGGGAGGGATTTTGGCATATCATCCCCAGTATCCCAAACCATTCACTGTGTAAAGCAGAGAAGCAACTGTTACTGAGAATTTCCAGGCACTATTTTAACCCAATACATTGCTTGATTTTCAAAATAATTGTGAAAGATAAGCCTTGTCATCTTCGTTTTTTAGCTAGGAATGCTAAGTAACTTGCCCAGTGGCGGTTGATGTTGGGAAGTGGTAGCTGGAAAATGCAGAGGATTTGTCTAAATTTTGAAAGGCTCCAAATCACAATTGAAGTTTTATAAAATAAGATGTTCATTATTTTATTGCTTATTTTTGGTCTGTGATGGAACTGGACTTCAGATCCAGGCTGCTTGCTCCAGGGGCCAGGCTTTGAACCACTAACCTTCTGTTTGCTACTTTCTTTTTGTATGTGTGGGGATTGGTACTAGGAATTGAACTCAGGGCTGTTTGTTACTTTCTACTCAGATTCATAACCAATAGCCCAGAGTAGAGGCCTGGAATCCATTATTCCTACTTTTTTACTTATCAGAACTGTCCTGCTTTTGTGGAAGTTTCTGTGTATCCCTGAATTTTTAATTTCTCAACTTGTCAGCTGGAAACATCTGAGGGAATGAAAATCCTGGGTTTTGAGGCTTGGTGCATACTTTCATTCAAAGGTTTCCTCCAGCTGGAGCTCTAAGGGTTGCTTTGTCCACCAGAAATGCCAGAGGAGGCGGCAGGGGCCACAGAGAAGTCACCCAGGCAGAGTGTCGGGGACAGCCATGTAGAGCACATCAGTGGAGTTAGCTGCTGTATGTCCTACTCAGTTCTGAAGGAAGCCAGAGTCGAGAGGCCCGGTGTCTGTGTTGACTTCTCAGGTGAGGGCACAGACCAGCATTGCCCCCACAGGCCCCCTGCCAGGCTGCAGGAGTGCCACCAGATAGAGCTCTGTGGGGATGTAGCGTAGCCAGTAGGGATGTGGCAGCAGCAGGAACTCAGTTTACATTCAAAAAAAATTTGCTTTGCTTTTATTTAACTTCTCATTATGGAAATGTTCAAGCACCCACAAAAGCTAAGAGAAAGTAAGAAATCCCTCTGAAGGAAACTGGTGAGGCGCTTGGTTTGGGGAGCTGGGGCTGCCCGATTGTGAAAGGAACAGAGCCTTTGTGGCTAATAGACGCTTTCCATGAAAAAGAGCAGCACTGGGGACTCGCTACCCTGAGTTTGAAAAGCCTGGCTCCTCCCTAGGGCCTGCGCTTCCTTCTGCACGGATGCTCCCTTCCCCACCCGGGCACTGGCCCTGTCCGTCCCATTCTAGTGATTTTTCATGCCTTTGACTTACATTTTAATTCCTAAAAGTGAGATTTCCAAGACCTGCCTTTCAGGAATCACCAGTACTTTGAAAGAGACCTTTTTAAGGATAGTAACCCTATTGTCTGATTCTGGTGAATTTCAGAGTCAGTAGAAAAAGAGGGTAGAGCCGTGCTAATAAAACACTTGGGCAAAAGCCAGGCCTTTTAACATCCTGTGGATGTGGAGGTTGACTCTGTGCATCCTGGGCGTCGGTACTCTCAGGGCATGTGCTGCATGTTAAGAGGACTGAGAAGATGGACCCGCGGATCCCATCCCACCCTCTGTCAGGCTTGAGGATCAGTCCTCTTAGCACCTCTGACCACTCTTGATCCTGTTTTGAGGAGATCCTGAATTTGAGACTTTGTTAAGGTGGGAACAATGTCTGAGGATGCTGAATTGGTACCTCTGCATCATTTTCCTCCTCCATCTCTGGAGAGGAAACAGGACAGGTGTGGAAATGGTTCTGCATGAGTGGTTATTTTTCATCTGGTTAAGACTGCTTCTGGAGATTGTGATTACACACAAAACAGGCCCTCACCCTCTTAGACACATGTGTGTCAGAGTGGCCCCAGAAAAGAGATGGGGACATATGTGCAGCAGTTCTGAGCCATCTTTTTCCTTACAAGATTCCTTCTGATCCTGAAAGATGAAAAACTGCATGAGAAGCAGCACAACCGTCCCATGGCTTTGTGCAAGGAACGTCGTCTCTCAGGACCCTGTTCTTTATGAGATGAAATGAGGTTGAAGGACCCCATGTCCTGGTTTGCTGAGAACAATCCTGTTTGTGGCTGTTGTCCCAAAGGATTTTACATAGCAACTTTCTGACTCTCAGAAGTGACCCAGTGATGACTACAAACTGAGGTCACCTGTTCCAAGGAGCAATACAAGGCAGCCTTATGGAAGGTCAATGCTGGCACCCAGGTAATGCATACAGAGAGTAGTGATGCCCTTTCTCAAAGTATTGTCTTGTATTGAAGTACTGAACTTCAAAAAATGTAGATATTGGTGAAGTGAGATTTCAAGTATACATACCAGATATTTTTTTTTAATAGAAATGAGACAATTTTATCTATTTATTTATTTTAGTTATATATTGGCAAAATATCTTTATTTTTGTTTACTTATTTTTATGCTAAGGAACGAACCCAGTGCCTCACATATGTGAGGCAAGATCTCTGCCACTGAGCTACAACCCCAGCCCATACCAGGTATTTTTGAATGTCCTAATTCATGAGTCTTATAATATAGACTGAGCCTTACAGACTGCTGTGGGGGATGAGCCCAGGGGCTGGAGAGAGATGGGACCACACATCTTGCTGGAGGCCTCCTGGGGCCCAGGTCACCCTCTAAATATGGGTTTCTGTTATAATTTTGATATTTTATATGTATATTTTTTATTTTTAAGGTTTTATAAATATACTCACATTTCATACCATGTGATATTAATTTGTGCCAGACATTAAGGATACTTACTTTGCACTTTTTCAGATGTGCAAAGTAAATGTAAATATTTCAGTATCTGAGCCCCTTACCCAAGTTAGGTCTCTAGCTATGTTCTAACAGTTTCAGGCTTTTTGCCAAATTAGAAGAGTTTATTTCTGTGTACATGCACTTGAAAATCTGGGGGTGAAATGATAAGTATATTTGCTGTTTGATAAAATCATATTTAATGAGGTGTTTTCCCTTAAGCCACAGTTGCCCTTAGGGTCCTTTAAGGAATGGGTAGGGAGGCAGGGAAAACTGTGTCAGAGATGCCTCGTATGAAAACTGTGTCAGTGGCTCTCTTGCTGTAACTGGATGTTAGAGACGCAGAAGGATTTCTCTTCTGTGGTCCTGGTTCTCAGACAGTGTGTCACTTCTGCATTAGGATTTTAAAATGTGATGTTGATGTAGGGGTTTTAATATGAAACTTTAAAAATCTTTAGCATTTCATTGAGTGATAAGCTTCAGAAAGCTAAGTTTGCTGGATCATGTCCAGTTTAAGTAGTCCCTGTCCACAGTTAGGAGCTAGCTAGCAAAATTGCAGAAGACCACAGAGGGGACAAGGTTGTGAATCTAGGCCAACAAGTTTTATGGACCTTCCTCAATTACTTTTTTTCCCTCCTTTGGTGCTTGGAGTTGAACCCAGAGCCTCATGCCTGACAGGCAGGTGTTCTGCTGTTGAATCACACCCACAACCCTGAGATAATTTTTAAATGGCTGCATAAGGAATGAATATGTAGAGAAGAAATTGTTAAAGGGAAAAGCAGAGTTGGCGATATGCCCACCAGACTGCTTTGTGCCATAGTATATAAGCACACATTTGTGTTTTATACTGTAACTGCTGGAGTGGCCCAGGACACGAGGTATGTAGGATCTGTGTTTTCATGAACACTCTCCAGGCAGCATGAGCCCTCTTGCTGGGGAAGCCCGGCCTTGTTCCCTCTCCTGTGGAGTCGGCAGGAACTTTGGGAATGCCCAGCTTCCCTGGTTTGCCATATGTTCACAGAGTTCTCCCTGTGTGAGGAGAGAGCCGGTGCACCTGACTGGTGTAATGCAGGAAATAGGGTGTATTACGAGAGCTGCTTCCTTCTAAGTGAACGCATCCTTCCCTCTTTGTAGGCAGCCATTTATTTAGGTCCCCGAAAATAGTAACGGTAGGGTGAACTTGAATTAAACAATATTTATTTGCTGTACAAACTGCTTCCCTGGTTGCTGGACGGCCTGAGGGGGAACTGTGTGCTTTTCCTTAAACATGATTCACGCTCAAGAGGAGAGTGAGGAAAGTACAATACCGAAGCCCAACTCTGAGCAGCAGTGGGGTGTGCCCTGTCACTGAGCCATGTCTTGCGCATAATTACCCAGGCTCCAAGGGAACAGGTTATTTTGGGAAGCACAGCCCAGGATCAATCATATGGAGGGCTCTTTGCTGGGAGCCTTAATATGGTTGCTTACCAGAAAGTCCCCAGAGGAATTCTCCATGTCCTTTGTGCCTGCTTAGGGGAGGCAGGTGTGAGCTGGCAGAACACCCAGCTAGTGGCAAAGCCAGGCTCTGCATTCTTTAAGCTTCGGTGACCAGGCACCAGTAGTTTTCCTGTGGTTCTTTGAGCTTATTACTTTTTTCTTTTCCTTTTTTACCTTCTAGAGCAAGAATGACTTAGACTTTGATTCTGAAGACATTTGATTTGGTTAGTTTAACGTATGCTTCCAGTCTTTTGGGAAGAATCTACATATTTCTTATCTTTACTCTTTTGGACTTGACAGTTAAAGGGGGTTTCACCAAGATATTTGGGAACTCTCCTTTAGAAGAGAGAGTGCCATAGTGGCTTTTTTCCTTGTTTTGAGGATTTACAAACTCTCCTTGGCATTGAAGCAGAGTTGTCTTGCATGGAAACTAGCATCGGATATCCACATCTCAAAAGTGTTTGACATCCTTGATAGATTGTAGAGAGGTAGAGATGAGTAATTGCAGCTGAAAAATAAGAATCAGGAGAATGAGTAATAAGGTCTCCTGTAAGTGGTATTAAATGTTTATAGGAATTTTTTTTTGAACAGGGAGAAAATTAACAGATGGAAATATTTTAGTTTCTTGATAAATGTACAATCTTTGTGAAATAGAGAAAAATGCTAAAAAATCAACCCAAATGTATTATTATTTATGGTGATCTGAATCAGAGGGAACACAGGGACACATGCTCAGTTTTAAATGGAGAGTTTGACACTGAAAAGGAATGTGGTAAGGTGCGACCCAGGACAGTTGTTGGTTCCACAGGATGGGAGGCAAGCTGTAATGTAAGTTAAGTGCTAGGCTTCAGTTAGTTCTGTGGATCATTCTTGTGTATCACTATCTTCTTCATCAAAATTGGTAAAATTTAGACTGGAATATAGTGAATTAATTTTAGCTTAATTCGAATGTTGACCTCCCCTTAGAAGAAAGACTCTGTAAGTATTAGAAGATGATTTATTTTATTTTATTTTTTTTAGTTATACATGACAGTAGACTGGATTTGACATATTAACATACATGGAATATAACTCCCATTCCTGTGGCTGTACACATGTGGCATTCCTCTGCTTGGGTATTCCTACATGGACATAGGAAAGTGATGTCTGATTCATTCTACTGTCTTTCCTATTCCCACTCCCTTAGAAGATGATTCTCAAAAGTATGATTGCTGCTCTCATACAAATATAGGGTGAATAGTGTTAAAGCTGGTACTTAACTCATTAGTGAGAAAACTAACGAGAACTTACAGTTAGTGAGAAGAGTATCCAGAGAATAGACCCATTTAGAGGTCAGGAATATTAAAGTGAATGTCCTGATGTGTAAACTTTCTGCGGAAGAGAGAGGGTTGTCCCCTCCTGGAGGGGTTCACTGCATGTCTGTTCAGAGGTGGTCTGTACTGCTGTAAGTTACCTGTGACTTAGAGAGCAGTACATCTTCCCTTCTGTATAGCCTCCTTGGCTGTTCTTTCCAGATTCCAGAGCTTTAATTTGTTCTGTCCTTTATGGAAGTTTTGGGGATGAGTCCACATATCAGAGGTCATTCCTCAAACCAAAATTATCTGGCCTAGACTAGGCTTTGTGGACCCCTAACGCCCACCCCCACCCTCTGAGCCCTTGTCTCTCTCTGTTCTGAGCAATGTGTGGTCTACACCTAGATCATCTCAGGAGGCCAGCAGTGGAATGCTGAAGTTGATGGCTCAGAATTTGTGATTCAAATCTGGCCTGGTAAGAGTGTCATCCCAAGTGCTGGGAGAGCCATCTTTAACCTGCCCACTTAAAGCATCATCCATTAGCTCCACTCTATTTTTAGACGCCCTCAGCAGGGAGGTTGCCTATTGTTTTTGCAAGGTATTTCTCTTTTTGGCAAGCTTACAGTCTTTCTTAACATTTAAGGATTCAGCAGTTCAAGTTTGACATGATAATAATAATTTTTTTAAACAACTAGAATTTGAATAGATAACCCATTTTTAGCTTATTGGTCTTTTTTTTTTTTTTTTTCCTTTTTGGTTAAAAAATTTTTTTTGATTGCTGTCCTCTTTCATCTCTCCCAGAAAGTCCAGCAAGTAGGATCTTGATGCTACTGTGTTCCAGGCACTGTCCAGAACGCAAAACAAAGACCCCGGCCTGCTTATGTGGGTCATTTTGAGGAACATTTCTTAGGATGTTCCTGTGGTAGTAGGGATGGGGCCTCTGGAAGCTCTGGACTGTTGTGGGCTTTCCTATCCCTTTGGTTTGAGATTGTTAGGTATTCTTAGGCATTGATAGAAGGAAATCCTGAGTCCTGCTTGCAGATGCAGTTTGTTGGAGTTAAATCAGTAGGACAAAAAGACTGCCTCTTTTTTCACTTACCTTGTTTTTGGTTAATTAAATTTGTCTTTGTCATTAGCATTGGAATTCAAGTTAAAAGCAGCATTTGGGTTTGTTTGTTTGTTTGTTTTTTAACCATCAAAGTTTTTGTTTATGACTGAGATCATCACAGTTTAAACTGTGAACTACAGAAAATTGGAACAGGTCCTAGCTGTGTGTGTTGTGTGAATTTAAATGCCCCTGCTGGGAGCTGGGTTCTCTTGGGTGATGTAGGGGAGAACAAGGCACCCGTAGAGACTACTGTGTTCATTTTCATGATGTGGGTGCGTGCAGGCATCTGACAGTCTGGATAGCCAGTTGTGGGCCTTCCTTTTGCAGCGGAGTGCTGTAGGACTTGCCTTTGTACAGGGCTCCTCCTAAGGCTCTTTGTACCTGGTATGTTATAAACCAAGTCCTGATTGTCACTTAGTAATAAAGTTTTTTGTTTTGTTTTGTTTTGTTTTTTTAAGGATGGGCAAGATGTTTTTACACACACACCCTGCTCCCCCAGCAAAATCTCATGTTCTGAGCACCTTTTATCCAGAGGAGGTTATGTTGTACAGATGGTGTGTGTGTTCTCAACAGTGGCATGTACACTGGTGATAAGTCTAAAGACGATAAAGACCTGGCAGCATTCTGGCTTCTTGGATCTGGACCTTCTTGTATCTCCTTTGTGTCTCTGCAGCATCATCGTCTGGATTGTGCTGATGAGCAAAGTGATTGAAGGTGGGCTGTGTCCCATGCTCAAGTAGGCTTACATGGTGCCTAGAGGTTGTCTGCATTTTTCTAAGTGATCTTGTCCTACCTAAATAAAGTTCTGGAGTGACTTGATTCTCTTTCTGTTTAAAGCCCATAGCACCTTAAGTTTCTTTGAGTTGCCATTACTGCTCACTGTTCTTTTGTGTTTCTAAGTCTTATAATTCATCATACTGGTGAGCAAGCTGGTAGAGTAGGTCAACAGGAGATGTACTGACATGCACACTCCATACTAAGCTGGTCTCAAGGCCTGACTGCAGATTTAAGGGCCACTGTATAAACTGAGCTGTCTCAGTCCATGTTATCTAACAAGATCTTTAGAGATTAAGCAGAGATTTGTGGGCTGCCTGCAGTGTAGCTAGATGCCTGGTAATGTAAGTTATGAGAATGTTAGAGTCCAAGAACACCCTGGGAATTGATTGTAGTGCATGCAGGATCCTCCTACAATTTGGATATGCCTTTCTTTGATTAAATTTTTAAGATTTTATGTGAATAGTTGAAAGGTGTATTCACACATACCTGGGCACCTGAAGCCTCGAAGGTTTGGAATTCCATCTTCATTATGGTAAATGTTTTGTCATCATTGTGAGTTGCTTCTGGGTCCAGAGACTTCCTGGATGTTTGAGTAGAGACCAGCAGAAACACTGTGCTGGATGTGTTCTAAGATGGTAGGGTGTCTGAGTGTTTAAGTTTGAGGCTCTACTGTTGGTTTCTGATGTCACTCTGGATGGGCCTGTTGGTTGGGATTAGCAGTGCAGCATCTATGGGGATCACCCCTGCCGTTCCTTGTGTCATATGTGCACAGGTAGGGCCTTTCTGGTGGGCAGAGGGGTGTGGAGTTTTATGGTTATCCAGGCAGCTCTGCTGGTAGCCATGTGGAAATCAGGAGCTTCTCCCCACTCAGGGGGTTAGGCCACCTGTGTCTGGGAGGGCAGTCTTCTCCTTTCTTAATGATAAGGTTGAAAACACATTTACTTTGGAGAAGCATCTCTGACCTTCCTCTCTGACCTTCACTGAAGATTCTGAATACATGGGCGGCTTTCCAGAACCCCCTTACTTTGCAATATTTATAATGAACCAGGAAAGTGATTAGAAGTGATCCTGGCAAATTGAGAATTTGTGAAGTAGAAAAGAAGACCCTATTACAGTGGTTGTTAAAAGTAGAAAAGTAAAAGGAGCATTTTTGAGGAAATCGGTTTAATAGAATTGTGGTTTCTAATAGATGTTTGTGAGAGGTCTTCGTGCCCTGGGTTGTATTGACCAGCTGACTTCTGTATTTTTTCTCCTCTTGGTAACCTGTTGAATGATTTCACAATGCTAATCCTGGCAACAACTGTGTCCCCCCCCCTTTTTTTTAATAGCCACCAGAGTATCAGCATCCGGAGGACAAATCATTTCATGGTGTCAGAGTCAGAAATAGACTTTGAGTTCTGAGCCACAAGGGCAGGCTGTGTGCGCCAGGCTCTGTCTGTTCTTCCTTCTCCCTCTCAGGAACCCCGTGGTCCCACGCCACAGGGTGCAGGCCAGGAGGAATGTCAGTCAGGGCAGGCTCAGAACCGCTGAGTGGGCTGCTTGATTCCCTGTGGAAAGTAAATGATATGCACCTCAAAATCACAGATCACTTTACAGCCCCCAGCGTTTTGACCTGTTGGATGGTGCAGTTTTGTGATTGTCAGGTTCTTCAGGCTGTCTTTCCCTGGCCTTTGTGCTACTGACCCCAGTTCATCTCATTCAGAAAAGATGAAATGTTTTCAGCTTAGGAAATGTGATCAGAATATTATATGTAATTATTATTAAAGAAAAACCTGGCTAAAGAAGAAGAAAGGACACTTTTAGACATGTTGCCAAAATTTTTACTTAGAGAACATGGAATGGTGACGATTATTCAGAATCATTCCAGGGTTAGAGCCTTCCTGCAGACAGAAGTAGGTGAACCAGAACTTTCGGAGGACCATGGTCAACCTTAGAGCTGATCTTTTGTCTCTGTACCCAGGTAATCTCTTTCAGGTGAAATTGTGCACATGTGTGATCAGAAAGGAATAATACAAATCATCACAAGTGTAACACATTTTTCTTAAATATCTTTTGCACCTTTTCCCTGTGGAATAGGTGGGATGCCAATGGTTTAATTAACATAAAAAGAGACCCAGTGTGAATGCACAGAAGCTGAACTACAGGCTGATCCCAGCTGGCTCAGTAAGGACACAGTGTTCTTTTTACTTTAAGCACATGTGCTGATTGTCCAGTTAAATAGTTTCACTTTGAGAAAGCAGTGGTCTCCTAGTGTCCATGGATTAAGGACTTTGCTTGTAAGTCCTTCGTGGAAGATGGAATGGCCTCTCCTGCCATTGACTGGGGCTGGCAGTTCTTGCTAGTGAATATTTTGGGAAACGCCTTCAGCTGATGTCCTTCTCAGTCACTACATATGTGGGGGTGTGGGGTTTGAGGAACATTTTCTGGGCTTCTAGAGCACAGTAAGGAATACAACAGAGGCAGAGGCTGCTGATGGTCTGGGCTTCCTTCTGTCTTCTCAAATGAGAGCGAACTATTAAAATCACCATAGCATAGTCTTGACCTTGGCTCCACTTTTCTCCCTGTGCCTGGAGGGCTGCTGTCTGCATTTAGGCAAGGCTGTATAGGCTGTGGAGGCCAGTGACTCAGGGTTGTGATTTCTTATGTTTAGGAAGGAGATCCTTCTGTCTGCTCCAGTTGTCTGACGGGCATACACAGTGAGACAGTGTCTGCCACTGCACTTCTTTGCTGTCTGTGACTTGAAGACTCTTTCCTCAGCTTTGTCTTAGTTTCTTGGGAGGGACTAGAAACACCTGTCTTTCCTTGCTGGGGATAGATGGTTCCCCTTCTTGGTCCTTTTTGTGTGTTTCTGAAACATTCTTATGCTTACACTTTTGAGTTGCTAATGGCATTTGCATTTCTCAGTAGGTGCAGAGGAAGGGGGACTAGAGAAGCCGAGGAAGGTCTGAGTTGGAAAGCAAGGGAGGATGTTGGAAGGTCTCCCATGCACCTGGGCAGCTTCTGGGTTGGACTCTGGGCTGGGGAGACACTGGCCTCTTTCCTCGTCCATAGAGCACCAATTCCCTTAAGAAAATGGCAGTGTGGTTTGAATCAAGGAGACTGCCCCCCCAATTCTGTGGACCCATGTTCGTTCTCATTTGCATTTTCATGGAATTAAAGATGCTATTCAAACAGCAAGTAAGTCCCCAAAGAAGCTTTCAGGTGATGTGTGGTCTTGTTGCCACTGTTGTTTCTGTCTCCTCCAAGTCCAAAGGCTTTTCACTGAACCTTCAGGTGGGGAAATGTATAGCAACAGCCCCTCTAGGCCAAGGTAATTAAAACTGTAAATAGGATATGAAAATTAAACCTTCTAGTAAACTTAGGATTCCTTTTCAGAGTGCACAGGCCTCTTTGCAAGCAGTTATCTCAGAGCAGCTAGAGTCCTTATCCTGTGTATAAGTTGGTTAGTCACCACCTTTGTGGGCATTCAGGAGAAGTTCTTAAGGTGGGGAACTTCATTATGCTTAATTAAATCAAGTGACCTTTTAGACTGAATTTATTCTCTGGATTTGTACAACTGAATAATTACCCATGATGAATTTCCTTCATTGTCGCTACCTATAAAAGGTAGTGGCAGACAGACTTCCACAAAATTCTGTTGTGCAGGTCAAGAAACCGGTGTTGATTTTGTGAGCAGTGCTGGGGTTGTGGCCAGAAGAGCCTCTGATATGATTATTTCAAAGAGACTTAAATAAAGTATGGTGATTTTCACCAGCAATCTTAGCTGCTTTTAAAGTAGAATCTAAGTAAAAGCAACTGTGCATGTTCATTCATTGTATTTTATTTCTGCTAATAACTTCCTTTTTATTACAACCTGCTGTCCTCTTGCCTTTCCCATAAGACCAGGTATATAATCAGTCTCGATATTGTCAATTCATAAAACAAACAAAAACACCCAGTAAGTAGTTTTGCTTATGGAAAACAGAGCCTGTTTTTCCACTGTAAGAACTCGGTGATCTGGAAATAATACAGGTGTCCATCCATAGGGAGCCTGTTACATGAAATGTGTTAACAGTAGTGTGGGATACGAGGCAGCTGCAGATAGGAGCCATCTGTACTGATAATGGAACAGTCTCCACACCATACTTTTAAGTGGATAAAAACAAGATGCAATACTATATTTGAAGGGACTCAAAACGTGTATGTGCACAGATAGCATAGGAAGGCTATAGAAGCAATGGGTGCCCTTTGCTCTCTCTGGGGCACTAGGTTGCTGGGGAACAAGGGTGAGAGGAAGGATTTTCACTTTTAATACCCTTCTGTTCCACTTGAGATTTGAACCAATAAAATGTTTTATCTATGCAGAAAGTAAATGCATAAAATTAGTATTTAAACAAATAAGTGGTGGAGGCTTACAGTAATCTTATCTTCAGAAAATAGCCTTTGCTCTCTAGAACAGTGCTGTCCAGTAGAATTTTCTGTGATGGTGGGAATATTCTATAGCTAAACTACCCCACAAGCGACCCTTGAAGGCTTGAAAGATGGCTTGTGCAACATGGGGCTACATTTTTAATTTAATTTCATTTTAATTAATTAAAATTTGCATAGCCACTTGTGAGCGCCTGCCACATTGATTGGGGGTGAATCTGGAGCATCTCCCTTGCTTAGACCCAATTAAAGCTCTGATGTGTCTCAGGAAACTCACTCCATTAGGCTCTCAGGGCAAAGTTTATTACTATAAACTCAAGAAAATGCCTACATTTTCTTTTTGCCCTTGAATTGAACATTACCACATATTTCTTGAAATGAATGACTATTAGATTTGAAAACCTCTTTATTACCTAGGAAAGTCATTTTTGTGAACACTTTTGACTTTTTCCTTATCTTACTTGGAAGCAGCCTGTTTTTTAAGAGGTTGATTTTTCTCTTCTTGAGCAGAGAACCCTATTTATTTTCCCTCCCTTCTTCCCCCAAGCTTAGTGTGCCAGGCACTTTGTTCCTGTGCCTAGCAGCTGTCAGGAGACAAGGGGACAGTTTGCATTCTTAGCCAGCAGCTGCTAGAAGCATTCCTAATCTGGTTTTGGCAGGAAATAGTACACAAGTTGAAGCCAAGTTAAAAGAAACTGAAAAAATAAACAGAATGACTTTGGATGCCCCCAATATATAGTCCATTTTCTGCTGCAGATTACCCTGGTAATTGTTAAAACTGGACTGGAAGCCCTTCTCGGGCAGGGCTCTTCTAGTCATGTTTGAAGTCTGGGATCTAGCTCAGGCCTGGGATATGCTCCTAGAAGGAGTACTGTTACTTTTTAAATGATAAGCTGTACTACAAATTCATTTAATTGAGTTAAGAGCTTTAAACTATTGTTTATCCAAGATAAACTGTTTGTTCATAATTAGTGACTATGGTTATCTCCTCCCCTCTCCTTTCTGTCGCACAATGTTGCCTACCGTCTGCTCTAAAGAAAAACATTTGAACATTACTTCAATATTATTTATGCATCTATTCTGCAAGCAAGCTTATTTTTGCTGTATACAAGGAATAAAGCACATCCCAATTTAGTCCCTTTCTTACAAAGAAAGAGATTTTTCAAGGTGAAGGTGTAGGTATAAACAGGGGCCTTTTTGACCTGAGGCAGAAAATCCTCAAGTTGGAATAGCAAATAAATGAGTTGTTGTCCATAAGGAAGAAATTTTACTAAAATCTTACTCTTGGGTTTCTAGTTCTTTTCAATAAATTCTTTGTTTTGTGAAAGGCCTGGACCCTGCAGACTCTTGGGCCCTCTGAGGTGTGGCGGATGTGGAATGTCATCCACAAGGAGGGGTCTGCTAGTGGCCTGTGCTCAGCTGTGTCTGATTTTCGTTGCAGACCTTCACAGCCTGGTGCAACTCCCACCTGCGGAAAGCCGGCACTCAGATTGAAAATATCGAGGAGGACTTCAGGAATGGCCTCAAGCTCATGCTGCTTTTGGAAGTCATCTCAGGTTGGTGTACACACCCCAGTCCTATACTTTAATGTGCAGTCACTAGGTAAGCATCTCTTTTAAAAGATGATCACAGCAGAAGTTTCCTTTGAACTTGGCTGGGCAAGAACATGGTATTCTGGCAAAGGAACCTTTCCAAAGAGCAATCTGCCTGAAGTAATTTTTTGTTGTTGTTGTTCAAAAAAAGGAGAGAATTCTGTTTAAAATGGACTGATTAAAATAATGTTTATGCAATCCTCCTTGAAATAAAGTAAGAGAAGAAAAATGACATTTATGTGACTGCCCTCTCCCTTCTAGTCCAGCTAGCATGCATTCCAGAAGTCATGTCCTAGCCAGAACAGTGTGTTAGCATGGCTCTGAACGTGTGGGTTGAGATCCCGTGCATCTGATTGCCTAGTTTCACTTGGCTGGTCTAGACTTGGACTAGATGGAGCACCCTTGGAGTGGTGTGACTGGGAAGGAGGATGGCAAGTCTGCCCTGGTCTATATATCTTCATAACCAGGTGTCTAAGGCGAGTCCTGGCAGCCACCTCTGAGATTTGAACTAGGCCACCCAACTTCCTCTAACAGCTAGCCAGCAACTGCGAATGCTCTAGGGACACGAATCGGCCTCTCTCTTTACACATGTGAAGGTTGGCTTATAGGCCAAACAAGACTCTTCCAGCAGATCCTTAATACTATACGACTCCGTGCTGGTCTACTTAGCTTTGGGCCAGCGTTTCCTCTACCCTGTAATTTAGAGAAACTGGGAAAGTGTCACACACACTCAAGTGATCATTTCTGCTTAAGGAATGCCTGGACTCTGCATTTTGGCATCTTGGGGTTTTTTGTTTGTTTTTTGAGATGGGGCCTCACTATGTTGCCCAGGCTGGTCTTAAGGCCCTGGGCTCAAATGATCCTCAGGGCTCTGAGTTTGGGCATCTTCATTCTGCACCAAGGGTAACTCTGGCCCCATTGTGCTCCCTTCATCCTACAGGGGAAAGGCTGCCCAAACCTGACCGGGGCAAAATGCGGTTCCACAAGATTGCGAACGTCAATAAGGCTTTGGATTACATAGCCAGCAAAGGGGTGAAACTGGTGTCCATCGGGGCTGAAGGTGAGAGGGCCTGGGCCCTTCCTGCCACTGACCTCAGTGTGAATTCTCTCTTCCCTCCCACAGTGTTAGAGTCAAATATAGCATCACATCTTCTTCAAACCCATTACAGGAGTGAGAAAGAATCTACACATCCCTATTACTCATAATGAGAACTAATTACTAGGAAGGACGTGGCCTCCTGGTTCTCATTGGGAGATTGGGAATCTACAGAGTCCAGCAGGAGCTAGGACTGGCGGCACCTCATTACACACAGCCTAGAAGAAGGATCTGGTGGAAATGAGGCTGTATTCCCTGAATTTGATGATTTTTAAACCTTAGTTTGTATAGTTGTAAAGCTTTGGAAACTCCTGAGGGTTTTTCATGATAACGTATGCAAGCTTTGTATTTATTATTAACACAGAATTCATTTAAACTGGAGACACTTGGTAATGAATACCACTTTTATGATCAGAAACACTGTGATGCTTATAAAGCATATGCTGGTTTTTCCATATGAATGTTTCCCTTTAGCTCAGAAGGATTGAGCTGTGTCCTGAATGGGTTCTCTTGTTGACTTTCTTCTCACCTGCAGAGATTGTTGACGGCAATGTGAAGATGACCCTGGGTATGATCTGGACCATCATCCTTCGCTTTGCCATTCAGGACATTTCAGTTGAAGGTAAACTGTGGCTAGAAAAAAAATGTGGCTAAAAGTCTAGACCTGTATGGTGGGAATCCAGGTTGCAGATTAAAATTCAAATAGGATACAGTGACATTCAGTAGTCACATGGGTGAATGAAGGGCATGTATGTTGCATTTTCGTCAGTTTTATATTTGTGTGGGGAAAGACCCTGGCAGTACTGTTCTGCTCAGGGGGGTGGAATCATTTTGGAAAAAGATGAGCACATGTTCATTGCAGAATTTTTTTTAAATGAGCATTTGTTGATCTTTTTTTTTTTTACTATTTATTCTAGTAAAATCACAATGATGGCAGAGTTCTGCTTGGTTTTTTTTTGTGTGTGTGTGTGTGCTGGGGATTGACCCCAGTGTCTTGCACATACTAAGCTAGGGCTCTATCACTGGGCCACACTCCCAGTCCCTGGTGGCAGAGTTCTTCAAGCTTATACCTGTTAACACTATTTTTTTAGGTGAAAAAAAAATTACAGTTGTGTTTGTTATCTTCTTCTCTCCTTCCCTCTCTCACTTTACCCCTCCCCCTTTCTTTCTTTGAATAAAACCTGTTGTCACTGTCTTTGGCCTAAGAGCCATTTATCGTTATAATATCATCTTAATCCTTGGTACTGCCACGGAAGGTTGAAATCTTTAGTATCTTACCCTCTCAAAGAACTTGATAAATTGATTATTGTTGAAAAATCAAGTGTCACACATATACACACACACATAAACCAAAAGTAATTGGAAAAGATTATTTGAAATGACTAATTTGTGCTATCTTTATGAAATATGTTAAATGTAGCTTTTTGAAAGAGAAGCCTTGAATTGAAATTTAACTAATACTTGAACATTTTTGTATATATTTCTTTGTATATAATTTTGTGCAGTACCAATGACAAAAATACGGTGTCATAATAAAACCAGGTTTGTTGATCTTTCAGTCATGGGCTCAAAGAATTTATTCATCTCTAATATGACCTTGGAAAATAATGAATGAAAATAGGAAAAAAAATGATTGTTGTTAATGCCGACTCTGGGTCTTAATCAAAAGGTTCTGGAAGCAGTAAGTTCGTTTTTCTAAAAATTATACCATTCCCTTGGAATATTTTCTTCCTAACATCCGTGCTTTTACTGCATTATTTGAAGTTGGGGGCTGGGGAGAAACAGTAATCAAAGCTTTCTGAATTGGGATGTTTTGAAATTCCAAGTATAGATTTTTAGAATGTCATTTTATAAATGGCAATTTGGGGAATTACTTGATTAAGAACTTTTGAAAATGGAAAGATTAGTATTATTTTTAAAGCTGCTTTGTTAGGTTTCTTGTGTTTTATTAACTGTCTTTTCTCAGTTTCCATTTCATTATTTCTTTTCTAGTTTTGGTGACTTAGTGATTTTTGTCATTTTTTTACATCAACTCATGGTCTTGTTTTTACATGGTAATTGCATGTATTTAGGACCTATCTAACAGGGCTTTAAATAAATTTGGTCATATTTATGTGTAAGCACATTTTACTGTAAATGTTTGGGTTTCTGAATTTACAACAGATGTTTATTTCAGTATGTAGTAAACAGTATCTTAAAGTGTCCTATTCACTACTTGTTAATTTAAAAAGTTATGATTAATATGAAAAAAAAAAAGAAAAATCAAGTGTCAAACTGAGATTCCTAAAATTAGCACTTAGCCTTTTTAGCCTTTAAACCACAACATATATGATGGCAGAGTGTGGTTGTACCCCCAGCTCTGTGATCTCACCGAGAACCAGGGGCCTGGTGGTGAGGGAGGCATTGTCTGCCATTCTGCCCAACCCAGACTTACAAAGACTTAAGGTTTTTTTTTTTTTTTTTTAAGAATCAGCAGTTTCCCAGTGACCTGATGCCTGCAGTGCTTGTCCTTAAGGCAATTTTTTTTTTTTAATTTATTTATTTTTTTAGTTCTCGGCGGACACAACATCTTTGTTTGTATGTGGTGCTGAGGATCGAACCCGGGCCGCACGCATGACAGGCGAGCGCGCTACCACTTGGGCCACAGCCCCAGCCCCTTAAGGCAATTTTAATTCACTTAGATTATTTCTTTTTAGCACCAGAGACCCATTTATGTCATCTAAAATCAAACTAGGATATAATGACAATAAAACCTCAATTAAGGTTCAGGAATGACCACCAGCCAGGGTTGATAAATAGCCTGAATTTGAAAACTTCTACATGAGGTATTTTATCATAAAGTATATTCCTTCGCTGATGAAAACAAGACATTTCCTAAAAGTTTTTGCTTTATTAAAAAACATTATTTGGTGATAATTTTGTCAGGTATTATATACTTTTAAAATTTAAATGTTTAAACAGTTGAACCTACTCTAAAAACCAATTATTATTTTTAAACATCTTGTTCACACTGTTGGAATATCTGGGCTCGCAAATTCTTTTTTGTTTGTTTGTTTGTTTGTTTGATGGGAGAGGGTATGCATTCGACTGCTGAGCCTCATCCCCAGCCCTATTTTGTATTTTATTTAGAGATGGGGTTCACTGAGTTGCTTAGTACCTCGCATTGCTGAGGCTGGCTTTGAACTTGCCATCTTCCTGCCTCAGCCTCCCAAGCCACTGGGATTACAGCCGTGTGCAACTGTGCCCAGCCGCAAATTCTTTTTCACCAAATATTTTAGGGTGAATTTAACCTCAGATTTTTTTCTGATTGATTACCAATTTTAAACTCATTATAATATGAATTTAAAACTTAATTTTATTTCAGGTGAATGGTATGTTCCACTAGAATTTTCCCAAAATAATTATTTACATGCCCCAAATAATATAGTCAAATCACAGGGTTTTTTTTGTGTCTTTGGCACCAGGGATTGAATCCAGGGACACTCAACCACTGAACCACATCCCCAGCTCTTTTTATTTTTTTATTTTGAGATGGGTCCTCACTTAAGTTGCTTAGGGCCTCACTAAATTGCTGAGGTGACTTTGAATTTGCAATACTTCTGCCTCAGCCCCCTGAGCTGCTGAGATTACAAATCAGTTTTTTATAAAATGCTAAAATAAAAGAATACAGTAATATGCTCTTCACAAGATTAAGAATTGAACATTAAAAAGTAGTCATTTCATGCTGGGTGCTGTGGTGCATGCCTATAATCCCAGCAGCTTGGGAGGCTGAGGCAGGAGGATCATGAGTTCAAAGCTAGCCCCTGAAACCTAGCAAGACCCTGTCTCAAAAAAAAAAAAAGGGTGGGGATGTGGCTCAGTGGTCAAGTGCCCCTGGGTTCAATCTTGGTACCAATAAATAAATAAATAAATTAAAATAAAAATAAAAAGTAGTCATTTCATGAGCGGAGTACCTAAGTCCCTTCCAGGAGATGTTCTTCAGTATACAACACAGCGCGTAATATTGGTTTGCTAACATTTTATTTGTCTTAGTTTTATGAAGTAATTTTTAATTTCAGTAAGTCTGTGGAAAATCATCTTTGTTTTTAATGATATATTTTAGATAGAAAAAGATACTGTTATTAGAACTAAATTTTGGAGGGAGCCAGTTTTTTTCAACAGAATGATGGGTGGCCTCTTCCAAGAAAGTAAAGGAGAGGTAGGGGTCGGAAGATGCCAGCACTCGTCCACAGCAGAAGTGCCAGAGATTGCTGGGGATGCCTGGCAGGGCAAGGGACGCAGCAGGGGTGGCTGAGGAACTCCAGCCTCCTGGAGTTCTGGGCATGAGGGGCAGGGTGGAGGCGTGGTGAGGCACACGCTCGCTGTGTGGTCCTGAGGTTGGTGAGGCTGGGGCCTTCTCCACTCCCATCTCCCCCTCATCGTCACTTCCTGGAGCTGCTGTGGGGAAGTGGCTTGGGTGTCACAGTGGGCAAGCATGGCTCATGCAGGGAGTGCTGCTGGTGAACCAGTGGCCTGTCCTGTTGTGCCCTCAGGTGGTCATCAGCACATCATCATGGCTGCCATGGGTGCTGACAGGTTTTATAACTTAGTCAAAACTCAAGTGACCAAACTGGACATTTACCAGTAACACTCTGGATTATAAAATCACTGGGAGTAAATTTAAAACATAGTGGTCTCTGAGAATTCCCTTTACCTAAGAGCATGGATTATAAACGAGACGGATAGGTTAGTTGTTCTGTAAGTTTGTGGGAGTTGCGTTTCAGATTGCTTCATTTATTTATGCTTTTTGGAATTGTATGCATAAACATTCAGCCAATGCAGAGATTTAGGTGGCCCCATCAGACTCCCTTCCCCAAAGATTGTTCCCACATCTAGCTTTCCTGGTATTTAAAGGATGCAGTCACTTGAGAAGCAGGGGTTGGCCTGCGGCATCCTAGTCTCCACAACCTGCCTTTTCACATTGGACAGTCTCCAGTCCAGAGTAATTGACATCCCCGGTGTGCAAGGGACCACCAACATGCTGCGTGGGGTCAAGGGGAAGGTCCCCTCTGTGTATTCAGTCGGAGGGAAGGCTAGCATCTTGCTGAGCGGAGCCTGCTTGTCGTCTCACCTAGCAGGAACCCCACATATTTTTTTCAATTATCTTAATTTAATTTTAAAGAGGGTAGGTTATCAGTCACCCTGAAGTCTGGCTTTGGTGTTTTTTTATGCTATAATCTTTGGTCACTCTTGCATTGTCCTTTTGAAGACTCTTACAAGTCTTCAGAAGCTTGTCCCTAGGATTGGGGTTCCAGCTTCATCTGCTAGCAGAGACTGGGAGAAGAACTGCTTTGTTGGTGAATGGCCTCCTGGAAGGTCTCTTACAAAAGCAAGTAGGAGCTGGGTGAACTAAACAATGCGTCCTTCCTATGGACATTTTTTTTTCTTGGCTGTTGTTACAGAAACATCTGCCAAAGAAGGGCTGCTGCTTTGGTGTCAGAGGAAAACAGCTCCTTATAGAAATGTGAACATTCAGAACTTCCACACCAGGTAAGCACAGGGCCTCGAGATCTTTCCCTGCTCACTGGAATCCACTGCGGCTGGGAGAAACCATGTTTGTTTACTTTGGGGTTTCCCTCCTCCTGCCTGGAGTTTGTGTATGGAGGAAAACCACGGTATAGAACTCTTGATGCTCAGGCTCTCCCAGGGGAAAAGGTTCAGTGGAGGTGTGGGATGCTCAAAAGGCAGCCTTGTTTACAACCAAAGGGCCAGCGGTGCAGGAATTTGGGGCACGAGAATGCGCTTCAGTTTGGCTTCACCTGCTGCTGGGAGAAGGCAGTAGGATTGGTGGTCACTTGTCAGTGACAGGTGAGACCCTGGTAGACTTGGTGCACCCTGATCCCTCAGGCCTTGTCATCAGCTTTGCTCCTCCAAGATTCAAAAGAAGAAGGAAAATCACTTCTGAAAAATCACAGGGAATAAGATGAGTGAAGTGCTGACATAACCTGTGATCAGGATTCATGCCTGCTGCGGTCTTCTGTCTCTTGCATATTTGTCATCACGTGGACATGGAGATTTGGTTGTATACTTACCCTTCAGAGTGGGGTTACTCTCAAATACAAATGGGTCTGTGGATAGTGGGAGAGAGGAAGGACCAAGATGGGCCACAAGGACTGATTGGGAGGTTCTTATAGCTCAACAGATATCTTGAGAGTGCATGCCTGGTACGAGCACTGAGCCACCCAGGCCTTCGGAGCACAGAAGCGGAAATGCTGCCATGTCCCCATTGGATGCTGTTTGGCAGATGATAGGAGCCAGGCAGGGCTGGGGCCTTTTGCCAGAGCCCCAGACTTGCTTCCACTCACCTTCTTGCTTGTTTTCCACTGACCCTAGGTTGTCACAAGCCCTTCAGCAACAAGGCCTGGAGGCTCCCACCAGAGTCTCCTTCCACTCCCAAACTTTTGGGCACAGAGCTCTGTACCTTGCCAGACTTCACCGACCCTGCTGTCACCTGCACATGCCAAGCTTGGCATTGGCTAAGGAGTGATCAGTGCTGGTGTCTATGGGAAATAGCCTGGAAATCAAAATCCATCCTGTTCCTTGTGTGTCCCCTTGCCTACATGCCTTTGCCTTAGAAAATAAAGGAAAGGAAGAAATGCACAGGAACAAATGGTGGCTTTTGAAGTGTCCCTGAACTCAGTGGGAAGGTCCCTGGGCATGTTCGGAGTAGAGTTTCTCAGGGGTTTTTATTTGGCAGCCCAAGGGTAAGGACCAAAGTGGAGAATGAGGAGAGGAGGAAATCTGGGACAGGAAGGGCAGGCACAGCACAAAGGCATCATCCTCCTGCCATGGTCTGTGCCATGGAAACAAGGCAGGACCCTGGCAAGTCCTTGTCATTGAAAACGGAAAGGAGAGGACCAAGAGGTGGCAGTGTTTACTGCCCCCAGGAAGAAGATGGGCGTGCAAGGGACCACCAACCTGCTGGGTAGGGTCAAGGGGGAAGGTCCCTTCGGTGTATTCAGTCGGAGGGAAGGCCAGCATCTTGCTGAGCGGAGCCTGCTTGTTGCTTTTTCTCCTTTAACCATGTTCCTCTTCTCCCCCATGTTGGTTGTGAAGCTGGAAAGATGGCCTTGGACTCTGTGCCCTCATCCACAGACACCGGCCTGACCTCATTGACTACTCAAAGCTTAACAAGGTCATTCTGGGTTGGCCCAGCATGCAGTGTCCCCTCCCTTTTGCTCAGCATGTGGTTCTGAGAATGAGCACATCAGCACTAACTAGAACAGACCCAGTGCTGCCACAAAACCCTCCCTGGACAAGCATGCCCTCCCAGCTAGCCTTCCTGGGAGGCCGTGGACAGCAGCCAGGAGCATGCTCATCTGCCATGGAGGACGACACCAAAAGCCAGGCCAGGCCTCCAGGCCCCCACCAAAATACAGCTGATGATTGGTTGGACTTCCTGGGAAGGTGTCATCCATGTTTCTTAAAGATTTTATGTTCCTGGAGTATAAAAATGAGCATTGAAGCCCATAAATATATATTTCTTTTGGCAAGGGACTTTCAAATACTCCAAGCCTTTTAAAATTCCCTTTGCCTTCTGAGAATTTAGTGGCAGGAATATTTACTCAATTAATTAACTTGTTTCTTGCACAAAGGATACTTCCTATCTCACTATTGATACATGATATTAGTTAGAAAAGTTTTGGGATTTTTGTTTTGTTTCGTTTTGCTTGTTTTAGACAATTGGACTTAGAAAACTAATTCTCTCTTTGAGCTTAAAGTTTAGTGTGTCTAAGTTGTAGGTTCCTTTTCTAAATCATTCTTTAAGAACAGTTTGCAGTGTGACTAGCAATGCTAAAAGAAGTCAGGGCCCTGTCCAGATGCATGGTGTGTGCTGCTTTAGAAGTAACTACTGGGGGCTAGCGTGGCCACCCCTGCTGGCCACTCCCAGCGGAAGTCCCAGCCCATGTCTCCCTGGGTGCTAGTGTGCTTAGCTGGGTGCTTGTGTTTGGGTGTGGAATCTGCCCTGCTGCATGCTGTACTCACCTGTGTGGCACAGATGGTCGTCGGAAGGGTCCTTGCTTCCCACATCTTGTTAGTTATTGCTTGCCCACCCACCCTTACCCCAGCCTATCTCCATGGACTCAGGGAAGCACATGGGGAGTTCACTTACATCCTGGATTCAGACTACAGTGCTGTAGTGGAAAATGGAGCTTCCCCCAGCTCCTCAATGTGCATATTACCCCAAGTTCCCTTGACACATTTTAATCATATGGACAATGTACATTTTTCCCATAAATCTCTGTTGCATTAGCAAAATGAAGAAACTGTACTAGACTCAGTTGTACTAGATAGGCTCATTATAAACTAGCATTTTATAATGGTTAGTGTTTGTTACGAAAGGTCCATAGACCTGTGGTGATTGGCTATTTGCAATGGATGGAAAGTGATAGTAAATGACGGCAGCTAATCCTTTACATGGTGTGAGATCAGAGCCTGTTAGATATGTATGCATATGTGTACTCACATGTATGTGTGTAGATATAATCACACACTTTTCTTCATGCCTTACTCTAAAGTTGGTGCTCTTAGGAAACTCAAATGGCCTGGGGCCATTTGGACAATAGCTGAGCTAACTACTCAACTGCTGCATGTTCTCTCTTTATGTTACAGTCCAGATGAGACAGATTTTACAGTCTCAGAGTCATTACTCTGTTTTTGGTGTCAAAACCTTAAGTCTTAAATAATTTTTGGAAAAAGAAAGAAACTTGTATGCTCTAGTTGGCTTCATAAGCACATCCATACCATACGATGGTGAAATTCACTACATGGATCTGCTGTCAGTCAAGTACTTACACACTGTATTAAAACCATACTTAGTTAACTTACTTTTTTGCCTAAAATAATGATCTACTGTATGGGACCCGGAAGCTGATATGTGTTTTTAAACTCGCACTTTTCAATTATCCTATTTAAATGATTGTGCTCATCGCAAAGCGTCACAGTTCCTAAAATGTTCAAACAGCTTTGCTGTTAAAATTGATGACAATCATTCTTGCGTAATTGGGTAACAGCACTACTTTTCATTTTGATCTTTCTATTTTACCCCCATCCATTTCAGACATATAAGTTAATTCCTTAATAGATCAGAACAATACCTCAAGTCTTTTAGTTTTTTAGTGTTTCAGTTCTACACCTGAGATTAAATTTATTTTGTAATACATATTTAACCAATTTCACAATGAAAGATATATGTAGTCTTTAGAAAACATGTCTTCACAAATTCACAGTTTTTAAGATTTTGTACTTTTTTTAGGATTTGACTTCATGAAAACATGATTTTTGTTCTTCACAGCTGCCTGTAGCCTCTTTTGTGAACTTAGAGTCTCAGCCAGCTCCACCTCCTGCAGCCCTCACCCCTCTGCCCTCCACCAGTCACCCCTCCGCCCTCACCCCTCTGCATTCCGCTCTCACCCCCACCCCTTCTCTAATTTTTCAAACCAACCTGTTAGAATAAACTTTCTCCAAGACGACTCTGCAGATCTGGAAGATGTGTCTTCCATGGTTCCTTTGAGCAAGATGGAAATTGTGTGGCTCGCAGGCTGGAACACATGCTCTGAAGTGCCATTCATTCTTCTCAGTGGGGAGATTCCTGACAGCCTGTCCCTTGTGCTTGCGCGGTGTGCAGTGCAGTGTGCATGGGTCCTGTGGTTTCTGTGACTTCGCTGTTTCTTGCTGTGTTCAAGGCAGTGGGAGAAAGGCGAGAGGGACAGTCCTGTAGGGTAGGGTCATGTGTGGGTGGTGCAGCCCTCCCCAAGGTGAGGGGAGAAGAGGCGCTGTCCCTGAGTTCTGCTTCAGTATTTTAAAGAGCTGGCTGTGTTGTTTTGTGCAGGATGACCCCATAGGAAACATTAACCTGGCCATGGAGATCGCGGAGAAGCACTTGGACATCCCCAAGATGCTGGATGCTGAAGGTGAGCTGGGAGTGTGTCCGCTGAGTTCTAGAGGACCCCTGGATTCTAGTGCAATGGCTCTGCAAGGGACCTTGCAGAGCTTTTGCTAAGTTACATTGAAGTTCTTGTGATTCCTGACAGACTTCTCTTCCTAGACACATGAGTATTAGAGTTTTACATTTAATTTGTTCATATGTATGTATTTAAACCCTGCTCAAAAACAAGCCAGCATAATTACAGTGAAAGGATTTGGCACAAAGTTCAGCTTTAGCTCAGAAAACAGAATGCTTTGGTTTATCATTTTTAAAAAAAGACTTTCTGCATTTATTTTTTTCCAACAACATAATGCATTTTCCTTAACCACATAGAGATAAGTTTAGCAAATAAATCTCTCTGTGACATAAGTGGGGCAGGGGGAACCCTTCCTTGTAACTAACTAGAAGTTGCAGAACTAAGTATGGAGCATTCAGCCATCAGTTTACCAGCCAGACCTTCACATCTCATTTTTAACTAAACTAAATTGTTTTATTGAATCTGGGACAACTTCTGTACATGGTGAGTTCATGTAAGCTGTGCCTGTGGCACCTCTTTCCAGAACAAACTTGAGGAAACTTCATTTTGTCCATCCGCGGGTCACCTACTGCTCAGAAGACACTGACCAGGCTCTTAGAATGAGAAAGGCCCTCTGCTGGGTACCTGGAGGCGACGGAGAAGTTCAAGCCACAGAGTCATACTCAGATTTCACTTTGTTGTTATTATTTTATTCCCTAATGGTCCATTGCTTTGGAAAAGTAAGGAACTTGATTACAGTTAATAGCAGCCTTCCATTTTTCCTTATTTTGGTGATTGTTAGGGCTGCTACAAGAAGTAACCACAAACTGAGTGGCTTAAAACAAGGAGAGATTCTTCCTATTAATAACTCTGGAGTCTGTAAGTCTGAAATCAAGGTGTTGGTGGGATCCCCAGACAGTCCTTGGCTTGTGGCAATGTCAGCCCAGTCCCTGCCTTGGTCTTCACATGGCCTTCTCCTGTGTCTGTCCTTGTATAAGGACACTTGTTGGAGTCAGGCCCTCCCAGCTGCAGCATGCTCTTACCTTCCTTGGATCCCATCTGCAGAGACTCTCCTTCCAAACAAGGTCACGTTTGTGATGCTGGAGGGTAGGTCTTCAGCATGTCTTTTGGGGTGACATACTTCAACCCATGATTGTGGTCTTTCAATCAGGACTTCACTGTTGCCCACTTATTAAACTCATTTCTGGTGCTAACACTTGAATGCACTTTTCAGAATTTTACTTAGTTTTTCTAAAATTCTTCAGAGGTAGAGAGTCAATATAACAATGAAGTAAGACAGCAGATTTCTTTCTGCTCTTTGTCCCTCTGCCCTCTCCAAAATAAGTTCCTCTTTGAGTGGTTTCTCCTTTGGCTTCTCCTGTGAGAATAATTACCTGGAATTCCTGAGGTAATAGCCAGGACACATCAGCAAAGCCACCTTCTGGCTCAGTGATGCCTCCCTGGCACTCTGAATTGAGGCAGGTCTCAGTTCTGCTCATCACTGACCAGTTGTTGGTTCTGGCACTGCCCTTGCTCTGGGCCTGCCCACACTCTCTCTTGCTTCTTGTCTTGGTCTCTGGCTCTTGGCCTGGGTATCTGTCCACTTCATGTGTCCCTTGTGGCTGATGGGAAAGGTGCCACTGTAGTCTTTTTCCTCATCATCTTTCATTCCTTTTTTCCACCTTTCCTTTCTAATGGATCAGAAGAACGCTCCTGCATTATTGTCCTTACGGAGTATTACTCAGGGTCTCTGCAGGCCAGCAGTGTGGAAGGGTGCAGAGGCCTGGGTACAGAGTGTACTCTGCTAAAATCTGACAGATGGAAAGACCCCACGCGGTGCCCTTCGTTTTTTGCTTTGACCCATGGGGCTCTTCCATGCAATGGCAGGTCCAGGTCTCCTCCTCTCAGCTCGTTAGTGCCTCTTGGAAGACCTTGACTTTCCACTGCCACTGTTGCCTTACGTTTTGTTGCTTGTGTTGGTCTCTGAACCCGGGAAGGGATTTTCAAGTGGTTAATTGGCCTATTTAGCCAGGAACTGTACCTGTAGAGAAAAGTGAATTCTTCTCATCTGAACTCTTTAGCATAATTTTAAGAGGTTGTGAAAGTTATTTCCCTACTTTTCACCATGAACCTATTTGAGGTGAACCCTGGGTTTGGCTCCTTGTAGACCTGGCAGGGGCCTGGTGACCCTGGGCCTTGTGTGTAGTGACAGGATGTCCCTGTGAGTGCACTGAAGTTCTGGAGGCCTCGTTCTGGCCACGGACATGACTTTCTTGCTAGTTGAGGCTCTTCTGGGCTGGCAGTGCCTTCTCTGGGCAGCTCCTTCGTTTCCTACGGCAGTTCTTGGAAGTGCACGGAGTGGTGACTTTGTAACGTAACTTCTTGGACTTGAGCCGAGATTTAAACAGCCCCAGTGTGGGGTAGGGGAGAATCCCTGCCTCTCTGAGGAAGCACTGGGCAGAAGCTGTGGGACTAGAACATCCACAGCTAACACCTTTTCTCCATGCAGAGTCAGCACACACTACCAGACCCGAGGAGAGGGCCTCAATGACTTATGCTCCCTGTTACTGCCATGCTTTTGCTGGTGTGCAGAGGTGAGGCCGCCAACACAGGTCACCACTCACCTTCATCTCCTATGTCTGGATTTTTTTCCTCTCATTTTCCTGTTTTTTCCCTTTCTTCTGAGTAAAGAGACCCATCTTGTTCTGAGGAAGCTGGTGTTTGTCTTTTGTAGTCTAGTTTTCTTGAAACTTACTGTTCACGCAGTGGCACGCCATTTGTGTTTGTTTTCCTGAGGATTCCACACAGTCATACAATTCCATGTTCTTCCTGTTAATGGCCTGGGTGAACCCAGTGACAAGTCTTTGCTCTAGGGGATCACAGAGAATTGTGTTAGCTTCATTCTGTCATTGACTGATTAGAGTTCATGAGCAAGGTTAAGCACTATGCTGCCAGGGTGGAGCAGGAAGGGGTGTACTTGCGTGGTCATCTTTTCTGATTGGTCTTCAGCTAGTGCAGAGGGTAGTGGACACTCAGGAGCATGGCCGTGCCTGCCCTTCTCTCTAAATGTGTTGTCACTCTTGGTGTCTCTCTGAGTGGCGTGCGGTAAGTGTGTGTGGAGGGTGAGCACCAAGCCCTCTCTTCGGGTGATTTTCAGAGCAGAGAATGCCGGCCACTCTGATGGTGAGGATGGGGGAGTCCAGAACAGTCTGCTAGTATCTTGAGCGTCTTTCAGAGTGACGTGCACTCTCCAAGCAGCTTGTCAAGAGGAGTCTCCAGAAAAGGGTGACATTCTGATGGAGCAGTGGGTTCCGTGGTCATGCACTGAACACCCTTTAAAAGCCCATCAGGATAGGGAGCACAAATCTCCAGTTGATTGTTCAAAAAACCTGTGGGTTTAGATCATTCTGTCAGGAGAAATCTCAGTGCTGTGCAATCTTCCCAGTCAGGATCCCGGGCCTGTGAAATGCATAGAAAACAGGCCATGTGACCTGGTTTGCTCTTCCCTGTGTTCACCCTGGTTTCTCCTCTTCGCCTGTGTGTGTGTCCTGTGTTATTTTCTCCCCCTCAGACATTGTGAACACTCCCAAACCTGACGAAAGAGCCATCATGACTTACGTCTCCTGCTTCTACCATGCTTTTGCAGGAGCGGAGCAGGTACTTGATCCCGTGCACTGCTGGCTGGCTGCTCCGTGTGTGCCTGGCGTGTGTGTGTGTGTGTGCTTCACATCTGACTTGGACTCTTTCTTAGTGTCACCGAACAACCTAACACAGCAAGTTCCAAGCTGCAAATACTTTGTAATGCTTTAACTTTACACAGTTATGGAAGGGTTTTTAGTCTATATTTTTTCCTTCTGAGATCTTTTGTTTATCTCATTAGTCAATTGTAGAAACATTTGGATTTTAGGAATAAAAGAAGTGCCTTGAAGACCAAGCCACATGCATCAGGCAGTGGGGGTTGACAAGAGAGGTAATGCCTTCCCTTGATCATCCGCCTGAAAATCGCCTTCATGGCTCAGTGATTTGTTCTCATATCTGTCAAGATTAATCTTTTGTTTAGTGAACAGTGAAAGGGATACAAGTGCTATAGCCTCAAAAAAAGAAAAGTCAAATTCCTCCAGTAAACAGCCCAGACACTGGGAGAATGTTCTTCAGCTTCTGCAGCTTCACCAGTTCCTGCTGCTCACCCTTTACATTATGTGGAATTCCGATAGACGGGGTGGATGGTGTGTGTCTTCCTGCAGTCCCTTTCATTTAAAAGTGATCATTGGGAAGCAGTCATAACTGAAATCTGCCTGTGGTTAGGCCCAGAGGGCTTCAGAGGCCAGGCTGGTGGAAGGCTATGGGCCTGGAAGCATCCTTGAGCATGTTCCTCTTCTCCATCCACCACATGGTTGTGGTTTGAGGCCATGACCACAAATGACAACAGAGGATTACAGTGACTCCTCAGGTTAAACAGTAAATTAAACAAAACCCTAAAGCAAGCTCAGCTCTGTGTGAGGACCCTATCTAGAAAGTTCTGCATACCCTTTTCGGAAGATACCTTGGGTGCATTCAGTGCAGCACTGTGTCTGTGTGCTTAGGGCCAGTCACTCTTGCTTTGATTTCTGAAGTCCAGTGTCATTCAGGACATCTCTGCTCTATTGCCATGAGATCAGTGTTGAGGAGTGTTCAGGTGGACAGACATTCAGGGACCCAAGATTTGGTCTCCTTGACCCACACATGTCTGTTACTAACTTGCTTGATGTCTTACAAAGCCTGTGTCTTGGACTAATGTCATCTCCCCGTTGTTGCACACAGTATATCCAGCCTGCTGTGTAAGTCTCTGTGAAAATTTAAAAACAGTGTGAAATGATTCAGTGTCAGAAAGCTGTGCCCTCTGTCCTATCCTGCCCTCACCCACTCTGTGCCTTTTTCAGCACGTCACCCCTCCTCGCCCTCAGCCTGGCCCTGTTGGCCTGTGTGTGTGCACCCTGTCGCTGGAGCCGTTCCGTTTACCTCTTGTGTTTTGCAGGCTGAGACAGCGGCTAACAGGATATGTAAGGTTCTTGCTGTGAATCAAGAGAATGAGAGGCTGATGGAAGAATATGAGAGGCTAGCGAGTGAGGTAAAGGAAACTGGTGGCCCCGTTCTGTCCACACCCATCCAGGGGGTGAGGCGCAGAGTGGGTAGTGGAGTGTCCATGGTCTTTGCACTTTCCACCTCAGATAGAAGGAAGGCAGAAGATGTACTGCATCTGAAAGGAGGGTTATCCTGTAGCCACGCAGGTCCCACTGCAGACAGCCCCAGAGCACAGAGCTGGTCCGCGTGTTCCCAGCTAGTGAAGTGCACCCTTCCTTGGGCTCTGCTCTATGGGTCAGATCCCCAGATGACACTGCAGGACTTGTGTTCCTCCTGACATCACACAGGATGCGGATCGTGTTCAGGAGCCTTGCTCCATGTAATGGCCCCTGAACAGAACTTGTATGACCCGCTGTGAGGAGGTGGCCCAGCCTGTGTATCTGCCATGTACCCAGGGCATCCAGAACAGAGCGCCCTCCCCACAGGGTCTGCACCCGAGGTCCAGGGATGCCTGTCCACAGCTCTTCTGCCAGACCCTTGGTTAGAGAAGCACTATCCCTGTTGATCTCTTGTCCTCATCATAGCACAGGTTGCAAGGAGGCATGTCCTGCCTGCCCAGGAGTTTTTTCTCCCTTGGGCTGGGCAAGGCCCACAGGCACCTCCTCCGAGAATAGACTCCAATACAGTGGCACATGTTCAAGCCCAGATAATTTTTGCTCTTGACTTAATTTACCTTAATTTTCCCTATGCAGGGAAAATTATCAGGACTCTTGGAGTAAATTGTCCCAATTAATAGTTTATGGTAATCTAATCTAGTGATACTGAGTTTATATTTTTATATTACTGAGGGGAGGAAATATATATATATATATTTTTCTTTCTTTGTTATTCATAGTTTACTATGGAAAAATCCAATTGGACAGCATTGTTTAAAACTGCAATGAAATTCAGGTTTCAATTATGACCAGAACAGAAGGACAGTCAGTTCTCAGTAATGAAATCCTCCCTTTTCTTACTTGGTCTTTCATTTATGCTCCTGAGACCTTGGACTGCAGCAGTCTCCCCACTTACACTGCTTTATTCTAGTCTGCTGGCATTTCCCTGACTATCAGCAGGCCTGGGGGGACGACGGGCCTCCTGTGGGTCGTTTCCAGGCCTGTGAAGTGGTGTGCAGGAGCCGGGGATGCACCACCATTCTCACTGATCTCTGACTGGTTTACTTAAAAGCTGGATGTTAAAATAGGCACTGGCACTGAGTCAGCCCCACACTTACGGTACATTTGTCTAGTAAACAAACTCATTAGAGTCATTAGATTCAAGCTTATTTTTTTAAAATGCATTTTGATTTAAACTCAGTTCTTTGCTGAGTTTATAACACTACATTTCCTCCATGTCAGGTTTTTTCTTTCTTTCTTCCTTTTAATTTGGAAGCTCCATCCAGCATTTGTCTGCTAATGTCCGGTCCCTGAGTTTATTGTAACTGTCACATTTTTTGTTAAACATGACTTTGCGTGCTGACTTTTAAGTTTCGACCTGTGTTTGGTGTTGTTGGGGTGGGTCACTACTCACCAGTGGCCCTTAGTGGACTCCAGGAGTCTTTCTCACTGCCATGCGCAGGGCTGCCCTCCCTGCCTTCAGGGCAGGGCACTGTGACCACCCTTCAGTAGTTTGGGGAGCATTAGTTTAACCTACTCCAAATGATCAGGCACCTCTTTTTTTTTTTTTTTTTTAACTGGGAGCAGTTTGCTGGTGTTTTCAGCAGTGTTTTTGTGTTTGGGAGCAGCTTTTGGAATGGATTCGGCGCACGATCCCCTGGTTGGAGAACCGGACTCCTGAGAAAACCATGCAGGCCATGCAGAAAAAGCTGGAGGACTTCCGGGATTATCGTCGGAAGCACAAGCCCCCCAAGGTGCAGGAGAAGTGCCAGCTGGAGATCAACTTCAACACCCTGCAGACCAAGCTGCGGATCAGCAACCGGCCTGCCTTCATGCCCTCCGAGGGGAAGATGGTGTCGGTGAGTAGCTGGGGTTGACCTGGGAACGCGGGAAGCCTCATGTTTTCCTAAAGGCTTTTGGCCTGGGTCCCTTCCCTGGTGGGCTGCTGAGAAGGAGGCCTTGACTTCTTGAATCTTGAGACAGGGTCTTGCTAAGTTGCTGAGTTGGTGTTGAACCTGCGATCCTCCTGCCTCAGCCTCACAAGCTGCTGGGATCAGAGGCACGCACTCTGCCACCTTGTCATTCTTGATGTTTTTCACCTGCCGTCGTACAGTTGTTGATTCAGCCCATGAATGGTGTCCTGCAAAGAGCAGGCCTTCAGCAGATATACCAGGAATGGCCTTTCTTTCCTCCCTTCTCCAACCTTACCACATCTGCCCCCATAGATCTACTGGCAGGATCACGTACCCTCTCCTCCCTTAGATATCCACCTAAGCCTGACCTCAGGATGGCTTTGAGGCTTCATTTTGTAGCCAGAAAACTTAAGCCCTGAGTGCCTCTGTCCATACCTGGAGAAGTGTGGGCTTGGCACAGGAGAGCAGCTGTATTTTGAAAGGTCCTTGTGATGATGAAGACATTTGGAAACCAAGATAATTGAATGGTGGGGAAGGAAAAGGAAACAAAGGGAGTACTGCCAGACGGGCACTGGAGGATGCCCAGGGAAGGCCCAGGAGGCCCATGCATAACAACCTTGCCTTGCCTGTCCTTGCGTCACCAGGACATCGCTGGAGCTTGGCAGAGGCTGGAGCAAGCCGAGAAGGGTTATGAGGAATGGCTGCTCAATGAGATCCGGAGGCTGGAGCGCTTGGAGCACCTGGCTGAGAAGTTCAGGCAGAAGGCCTCCACCCACGAAACCTGGGCCTACGGTGAGTGCACAAGGTTAGGGTCCAGCTGCGCAGAGCCAGGAGGCAGAAGGCCTCCACCCACAAAAAACACAGGCCTATTGTGAGTGCACAAGGCCCACACTCAGCTCTGGGAGGTCAGGGTCCAGCTGCGCAGAGCCACGAGGCATCGTTACTAATTGTCGCCAGCATCTGCGATGCCACAGGCAGGTGTCCTCCCCTTTGCCCTGGTCCTAGTGCTATGTTTCTCAAGAGGAAAGCGAGAAGCTGTGTGTTCTAATCAAGCCTCTGAGTGTAGGAGGCTGGCTCAGTGTAGGAGGCTGGCCTCCTCCTCTCCTATCTGGCTCCACAGTAGCTGTCTGTTGCCTAACTGTGGATCAGACAGCCTCAGCCCAGCCTCTGCCACGAGATGTGTATCAAATGCCATCAAGCATTCTACCTAGAAAATCTAACAGGGAAGGAGGAAAGCCAGGGTGGTCTTCTGTGGTCTGACTTCCTCGTTGCCCTTGCGTTCATCTGCTTCCTTCAGGCCTTACAAATGGACCTGAACCTGTAGCCAGGGTGATGTGTCTGCTGGACTAAGTGGTCATTCCTGCTGAAGGAGGGGAACAGAACCTTCACTCCACCCTGTAATAGTCTGTTTTGAGAGAGGTGGGGGAGATGTCCCGTCATTCTCTGCTGCCCTGTGCTGTTTTGCTTGAGTTTTGATGTTACACAGCAAGGACGTGATAGGTAGGGGTGCCCCTCCCTGACAGTGGCAGCTGTGTGCCCTGGACAAGTGCGTGATCTCTCAGTGCCCCAGTGTCCTCTTCAGAATGGGAACAGCAGTAACATCTCCCTTGAAGGGTTTCATGAAGATTTGGTGAATTCATATTTATGAAGATGAATTCATATTCAATCAGTGTTGGACACACCATAAGTGCTGTGTTTTCATCATTAAATATTTGCTTTCTATTTCAGTCTTTATCCAATGAAATTCTTTTTCCCCCTGTAATGTTGGAGGTTGAATCCAGGGCCTCACACATGGGAGGCAAGTGCCCCACCACTCAGCTATATATCCAGCTTCCGGAATTAAATGCTTACAGGTCATTAGCCAGGGAATAAGTGTGGATCCAGTTCTTCAACCACAGCAGTTGCTGGAGTTAAGACATGTGGGGAAGTAAGTGGAGGTTCAGGAAGGAAAATCTGTAATGTTTATTTTCAGGACAACAAAACCCAGGCCACATTTGACCACAGAAGTAAAGCTTTCAAGCAGAAAGCACCGTGGTGGGGTGGCACTTGTGGTGGAGAACAGAGCCTGGGTGTCACAGTCAGCCACCCAGTAGCTCCTGGGAGCCATGGTTCACTGAGCTGAGCTGAGCTCTGGAGGGGCAGTGTCCGCTACTCAGTAATGAAGAGCACAGCTTTCTTTTGTGAAACGCCCTCAGTGTGCCCCCACGCCTGGGGCACCGTGGGCTGTGGGCACCTGGAGGGGCTGGGGTGCTGAATGCCTCCTGCCTCAGTCCTGCCATGCTTGGCACCTCCTCTTACCTCTTTGGAAACTCGGTGCTCTCAGGGTGCTTGTCCATTGCGAGGAAGCCGCTGGGAGGCTGCAGGGTACTCACACTTGCTTGATGCCACCTTTGCAGGCAAAGAGCAGATCTTGCTGCAGAAGGATTATGAGTCTGCATCCCTGACAGAAGTGCGGGCCTTGCTGCGGAAGCACGAGGCCTTTGAGAGTGACCTGGCGGCCCATCAGGACCGCGTGGAGCAGATCGCGGCCATTGCACAGGAGCTCAAGTGCGTGCTGAAGCCCAGGGCATGGGTCTTGGGGACCCCTGGGAGAGGGCAAGGGAGGCCTGCCTTCCTCTTCTCTAATAGATCCAGAGCCAGGCCAGAGCACCCTGGGGCAGGATTCTTGTTTCTCTAAATGTAGAAACAGATTTGACTTAGGTTCATTGGTTGTGGAAGAATCCCTGCCTCCCATCCAGCAGCACCCCAGCCCCCTACAGCTGGGGAAAGCAGGGCAGAGGCCTAGGCTCCGAAGGTGGGGCAGGGCAGCCTCACCCTTTCCCCACCCAAGAGGAGGACCTGCCTGTGCAGAGAACAGCACAAAAGGAGCCACTATCTGGGCCCTGGAGCAACTGTCTACTCTGCTTTTCATTTTATGGCAAGAGCTGGTGTGGAGACTGAGGCCAGGTGGGGTTGAGCACTAGGTGGAGGTTCTCGGTCCTTCCTTTTTTCCCCTTCATTATAATCACTGATACATTTGCAGGACTTTAAGAGCCTAACACATAATAATAGCTTTAAAAACTACATAATAAAAATTGATTTCAGTATGTTACATTTTAAAACACCCAGGTTCCTCACTTTGACTAGAGCAAACTTGATTGACAGGTGGGGCCTTTTTTTAAAAGAGAACACTATTCTTCAGCCTTGTCATATCAGCTCCATAAAAGCACTTCATTTTCTGTGGACTTCATATCCTGTCTCTACTCTAAGTTGTGGCCTTTACATAGTCTTACAGCTCACGCTGCTTCCATGTTGGCTCTGATTGCTCATTAATAGTTACCAATAAAATAAGGGATGAAAAGAAACTCAGGCTATTTAATGCTCTATAATAGTTCCCATGAGTAATTAGAGCTGTTCTAAGTGTTGCCCATAAAATTTAAGAAGTAATTTCATATTATTATTATTCTTGGTACCCTAGTGCCTGTTTCCTGACATAGGTGAGATGAACCACATACTGAACTGGTCTGTGTCCATTATATTGCTAGTAATGTTTTTATCTTTTTTGCCTATCTTAAAGTAATAAGTCAGTTTTTTGCAGTTCTCAAAGTACACAAAAATAGTGTGTATAATTATGCAAATCCTGACTCCTAAAAAGCAGATACACTTGCAGCAGGTGCATGTAGATTATCGAGGAGAGACCCTAACGATAATACTGGAGGGGTGAGCACTAGAATCTCCATTGGGGATATGCAGAAGCAGCCTTTGGTTTTTGTTTCCAATTTTGGACTGTTTGTTTGTTTGTTTGTTTGTTTTGGGCAAAGGGGATTGAACCCAGAGATGCTTAACCACTGAGTCACATCCCCAGTCCTTTTTATTTTTTACTTTGAGACAGGATCTTGCTAATTTGCTAAGGCTGGTCTTGAACTTGAGATCCTTCTGTCTCAGCCTCTGGAGTCACTGGGATTACAGGCATGCACCACTATGCCTGGCTCATTTCGCATGTTGGAGAAGTCTTTCTTCTATTTTTTTTTTTTTCAAGTGCCGGGGATTGAACCCAGGGCCTTGAACATGCTAGGAAAACACTCTACCACTGAGCTATCCCCAGCCCCAATATTTGCATTTTGAAGAGCCATTGCTGCCTTTGTTTTTATTTTCACGGATGTGCCCACTGCTGGTGTGTTTTTCTTGTTTTGTGTGCGTGCATGTATGTGTGTGTATGGGGGTGGTGGTTTTTGTTTGTTTTGGTTTTTTTTTTTTTTTTTGGTCATAAGAAATTGGCATGCCTGGTGCAGTGGCACATGTCTATAATCCCTTTGACTCAGGAGGCAAAGGCAGTAGCACTGCAAGTTCAAGACCAACCTCAGCAACTTAACAAGGCCCTAAGGACTTAGCAAGACCCTGTCTCAAAACACTAAAAAAAAAAAAAAAAATGCCTGAGGATGTGACCCCGTGGTTAAGTGATCCTGGGTTCAATCCTGAGTACCAAAAAAAGAAAAAGAAATCAGCACAAGAATCTTAGCTTCAGTATAGAGAAGAGAGCATGTTTGTGGAAAGCTGGTTGCTCTTGAGAACTGGACAGGTTTTAACAAGGTGACAGAAAACTTCTGTCTACCAGAGGAACAGTCAGGTGAACACTGAAGAACCTTGAGATAGCAAGCACAGGCATCTCCTCCGCTCAGTAGCAGAAACAGTAGGTTGAGTGAGCAGGAAAAACAGCAATGAACAACTGCTGCCTTCATATAAGGTCAAAAAAAAAAAAAAAAGACTTAAGCCTGACGGAAATGGATGGGGCAAGGAAAGGGGGGCTTCGCAAAGCTGTCTCTTCCTGTTCTCTTGAGGAAGCCTCCTGAATGTCTTTACATTTCCATGATTCTTGCTTTTATCTTAATTAATGGCTGATTAGGTTTTGTAGAAGATCGAAACTTCCTATTCCTGGAGATGTGAGGTTGACCTTCTAGTCAAGCCTTTTTTCAGAAAGTTCTTCACCTCACAGTGATATCCCCATAAGGGGTCCATGGGTGGATCTGGCCAGGAATGGTTAGCATTTAGCAAGAAATCATTTTGTTCTGGCTTGTTGGATTAGTGGCAAGAACCTTGTGGTCCCTATGCGGAAGGGCTCTGTCCTGCCCTCTTTTAGAAGTCCCTGTGTGCTAGATAAAGTCACAGTACTCTCCAGTACAGGATGCTATACTTGGTAGTGAGCTTGTGCCCTTCCAGAGGAACCAAGGACACCCAGTGCAAGCCCACACCTCCCTCCCCCTTGACTCACTGTTATGGTCACTGTGGCTGCAGTGGCCTGCAGGACTGTCCTCAGGGCAGAGAGTTGGCTTCACTTACAGTTTCCATTTAAAAATCATGCTTCCAGAGAGTCTCAGAGAGAACAAGGAGGGAGAAGGCTAACCAGAGGCATTAAGGGGACAGCGTTCTTTCAGTTTAGAAATTTGTTGACCGACATAAAAGTTTTACTAATTCTTATAATTTTTCTAAGACTAATGGGGATAGTCAATAAAACCCTGAAATGCCCTGTCAATTCTCTTGCCAGATCTTTTTATTTAAAACGTCCTTGTCTGTTTTGAGCCCCATTTCCCCTCATATCAACTGGGAAAACTAATCTTTATTTTCACTCTTCCTAGTGAACTGGATTATCATGATGCTGTGAATGTCAATGATCGTTGCCAGAAAATTTGTGACCAGTGGGACAGATTGGGGACCCTCACTCAGAAGAGGAGAGAGGCCTTGGAGGTGAAGTCTTAAAAGCACCTGTAGACATGAAGTCTTTTAATGGAGGCTCTTTAATTAAGTCGCTGGTATTCTCTGCGTCTCTGTGGCCTTGTGTATTTAAATCTAAACAGATCATTTGGTGAATGGAGCCTCTGAAGGGAATACACAAAGTGGGAGATAGGAACATGGGAGGTTGGTAGCACTGTGTGTTCTTTTGAAGTTTTTAAGAAGTATAGGGATGATGGTATAAGCCCACTTGGTCTCAAGTAGTAATTATAGTAAATTTCCAAAAGTCCTTCTGTATGTGTAAATTGACAGTCAGGAAATCAGGAAGAACCCAATTTGAGATGTGCAGAGGGAAAGTGGTAATGGATATTCAAGGAAAAATTGATGAGACACAGAATCAGAGTGCATCTAGAAGACAGTAGGTAGTGGGTTTAAGGGTACCTAATAGTCTTTTACCATGAAAGGACTCCTGGGACCTGAGGGAAAGAGGCCGTTTCCAGGTCCCAAGCTTTTCCCCTTGACCCTAATGAAATATAAACGTGTGGACTCAAGCTTCCGAGTGCCAGCTGGCTGTTACACATTTGCATAGAAAATAGGGGGAGGAAGGACCAAGCACAACAGACACAGTGCGAACATTTTAGAGTAGGAGAGAAGGTGAATCTGACAGTGGGAGACCCCCAGGTACAGCATGCTCTCTGTCTGCTCCCCGTCAGCTCTGCTGTGGAGAACAGCACACCATCTCTCTCTGATGCTGGAAGCCTCATGCTCTCATAAACCCACAGAGGTGAGCATTGTATTCCAAATAAGGAGATCGCCAAGCTAGTTCCTTCTCTCCTCCCTCTGTAGGTGACTTTGAGAGAGTCACATAGCTTTCTTGTACCTTGTAGACGACATAATGCAGAAGGTGTCTTGAGTTTCCTGCTACCCCACGGTTGGAGAATCAAGCCTCTAATTTACCAAGACCTGCTTTAGCTGAAAGCAAGTTAGGAATACTGTATATGGATTCTCAGTTTTCCAGAATCTAATATCTAGCAGAGTACTTCAGGCGCTTTAAAACCAAGACTGCTCTGGGTGTCATTAAATCCTTCGCAAGGCCCGTGGGGCTCAGCCTAATCATTTGAGCCTTGGTTAACCTTTTATAGACATATGCTAAGTGTCAGCTAACACTTTATTGTTTTGGGATATGTGTTTACATTTCTCTGTACATCAGGATTTTTTTTTTCAATTTAATCTAACACTCCCTTCTATTTAACTGATCTTCAGAGAACAGAGAAATTGCTGGAAACAATTGATCAGCTACACCTGGAGTTCGCCAAGAGGGCTGCTCCTTTCAACAACTGGATGGAGGGTGCTATGGAAGACCTGCAAGACATGTTTATTGTGCACAGCATCGAGGAGATACAGGTAGCCAGACTCGACTCTGCCTGCATTAGAGGTGGTCTTATTTATTTACTGAGTCATCTGTTTATCTATTTATTTTTGGCTCTAGAGATTGAACTCAGGGTTTCACACATGCCAGCATGTGCTTTAGCAGTGGGCTGCACCCAGCCCTGTTATTTATTCATATATGTATAATTTTATATATATATATTACTTTTTTTAAATAAAAAGCATGTGCTGGAAAGCCCAAATAAGTTGCCCTTTGAACCTTAGTTTGTTTGCCTTTTTGCTGCAACCAGTTGTCATCAGGTAATGTTGGATGCATCTCAAAGGGGTTGCCTTTTTAAAAAAAAATGCTGAATCCTTGAGCAACTTGGACATCTCTGCTCTTAGAGTTGCTCATGGGAAGCTATGAGTCTACTGACTACTGAGTTAACTACTTTACAAATGTGTATATTATTGCCATTTGTTTAGACCTACAGAGTTTTGCCAGATCATAAAACATAAGAAATCCCAAACCAGCACCTTCTTCCTCCCTCCAGTCCACATAGTCTTCTGGAGCTTCAAAGTTGTAAATAAGTCTTCTAAGTGATGATGGTAGGGAGGAAACTACTTTCAAACAGCCAGGTTCCAATTTATTTAGAGACCATCATACAGTGAATTTAACATAATAGAATATAAAAAGAATACTTTTGTAAATCTTTTTCTGTAAAATAGGAATGTCATCAGCAGAATGGAAATATAGAAGGTCGGGTTTGCACTCCCACCTCGCTGCCAAGGAGCAGGCTAGAAGAGTGGTCCCCCAGTATCAGGGGAGTTTCACTCGGCCCCTGACTTCAGATGGCTCAGTGTAGGGTCTTTCAGCTTTATGACAGTGCAGAAGTGACCTACGTTCTGTAGAAGCCAGGCTTTACATGGTGACTTTCCCACTTTTCCTGGACTGGTGATAGGCAGAGTGTCCTCTTGTGATACTGGGCAGGGCCAGTTCCTGGTCTGCCCGCCATCACAAGAGGAAACCACAGACCCTCTACAACGTGTGGTGGGCTAGGTGATGATGGCAGGTGGGTTAGTGTGCTAAATGTGTTTTCAGTTTAGGGTATTTTCAGCCTCTGAGGGCTTACGGGGATGAGGTCTCATTGGGAGTCAAGGAGCAGGTGTTTTCTTTGAATGTTGCAGCATCTGAAAGGGACTTTGTTGGTGTTTCTATGCACATTGCAAAGCAGAGGTGAATCGCTAAAATCTTTTGTCTTTCTTTGGAGTAGGCAAGACTGCTACTTCTGCCTAAGGCGTCACACTGTTTATTAAGAGCCTGTTGGCAGCTGATGTGCTGCAGGACTAAAATATGCAGTAGGTTCATCCTGGGCCACAGGCAGCAAGGATGTGGACCATGGGACTCACAGTCTCTCATCTGACACATTATCATCAAGGAACGTGTTTGATTTGTGGAGGTTGTATGGAGCTTTCTGGGGAAGAGCTGGGTTCTGAGGGCTTCTCTTTTTGAGGAGCAGATGTTCTGCTGTTGTCTTTAGTTATAAATGAGGTAGCAAGTGATGAGTACAGGGCTGAGAAGAACAGCTGTTGCTAGAAAGGGCAGCTAAGTTCTCTTTTTCAGCAGACAGTAAGACCTCAACAGTAGCAGGGCCCAGACATAATGAAGGCAAAGGTGATTTTTTTGAAGAAGAAAAGAATTGTTTTTTCTAGGCAGAGCTTTTGTAAAACATGCAGGCTTTGTTTTTCTCCAGAGGTGCCTGCAGGTAACATACAGACACTCCTGTATGTGAACATCAAAGCCTGTGAAACTGAGGGTAATCTGGGTTTTCTCCCTTGTTCCCTGGTGCAGAGTTTGATCACTGCCCATGAGCAGTTCAAGGCTACGCTGCCCGAGGCAGATGGGGAGCGGCAGTCCATCATGGCCATCCAGAATGAGGTAGAGAAGGTGATTCAGAGCTACAACATCAGGATCAGCTCAAGCAACCCATACAGCACCGTCACCATGGATGAGATCCGCACCAAGTGGGACAAGGTAGGCAGCATCTTGAAGCTGGGGTTGAGGGGAGAGGGGAGCACCTGGGGCACTAGGGTGACTGCCATCTGGCCTCATAGGCCGGATTTTCCTTCGTCCCAGAATTTCACACTCTGAATGCCAGTTGGTAGCCTTTGTGGTTCTTGGAAAAGAAAGTTGAGATTACTTTATGTAAGGAAAATCTTATAGATTTTGGCAAAATTAGTAGATTGTGATGCTAATGCTATTAGGGAAACGGTTCCTAAAATGCCAGCTGAATTTGGGGAAATCAGCTTGCCCATAGTATTTCATTATAGAATTTTTAGACTGAATTATATACCAAATGTGTGAGTTTTAAATTTAAAAGAGTCACTTAGAGGGCTGGGGTTTGTGGCTCAGTGGTAGAGTGCTTGCTTAGCACACGTTAGACACTGGGTTTGATCCCTAGCACTACATTCAGAAAACCAAATAAACAAAATAAAGGTATTGTGTTCATCTGCAACGAAAATATTTTTTTTAAAAAGTCACTTACAAAAATACATTTGAGGGACAAAATATTGCTACTAACTTTTGTTGCTCTTTGAGTTTGGAGAAACTATTCACAAGTTTATAGTCAAAGTGGGCTCATTTTGAGCCCTTTTGTTTCTTTTTCTTTTTGTACTGGGGATTGAACCCAGGGATGCTTTATCACTGAGTGACATCTCCAGCCCTTTTTATTTTGAGACAGGGTCCCCTGAGTTGCTGAGGCTAGCCTTGAACTTGCAGTCCTCCTGCCTCAGCTTCCTAAGTTGATGGGATCACACATGTACAGCACTGTGCCTGGCCTTTTGGTCTCATTTTAAAGAGAAGCAAGGGTTAGTTACAAGCAGTGCCAAAGAGGGGACAGAAACGGCATGGAAAGGAGGCCAGTATTCATGTCAGAGACAGTCATTGCATGAGAGGTTTTTATTGTGTGTGTTCCCCACCCCCATCCACTGCACTGGAGATAAAACCCAGGGCCTACTGTATACTAGGCAAGCACTCGACCACTGAACCACATCCCCAGTTGTCTGCCTAAGAGCTTTGAAGTTAGTTCTGGTCTTCTGGCCAAGAAAAGAGAAAAGGGAAACTGAGCTGAGTAGTTCCCTTTAACAACAACAAAAGGATGTATATAATTTCTTAAAGTGAGATGTACTTTTTTCCCCTCAGTAATTTATAGGGCAGTTGGCCATATGAATTTTCATAAAAGGGACTCTGGCAAATATTGCCTTCAACAGCAGTTTTGTAGATGACACAAAAAAAGATTTCTGCAGTAGTTTTCCTGCCTTTTCAGAGAGCACTGAGGCATAGCCTTAAAAAGTGACTCACAAGTGTGCAGGCCAGGTGCCACTCTTCTCTGGAAGTAGACCTTGGCCAAGCAGGGCTTCTGTGATCACATGGGTCATGGAGAGCTTCAGCAGGCTGGGGAGCCTGAGGATACCTAGATGATGATGTTTACACATTCATAGAATATGTAGGACTATGAAGGAAGTGAATTACACTGAGATATAGTTATTAAAATATTTTTGAAGTTGGGATATAGTAATGCACGTGCCTCTTTACTAATACGTTAAAATTAAGACCTCATATCTGCTGATGATCTTGGAGTAGAGCTGAGAGCACATGATTTATCAGAGGCAGCAGTAGCTGGTGCCTGAACCTCTGGGATTTCTGCTGTGATGTCTCAGGGATGGCAAGGCATGCTGTGGATTTGCTGCACACCTGCGTAATGGAAAAAATTGCTAACTTTGAATCAGAGAGAATGAAAATAAAGATAGCAGTTACCCCCTCATCCAAGTTCACAAATCTGCTACATTGTAGACCTGGCTCTGTGGCATGGGTGCCACAGGAGGAGCTCTCCTGGGAGGAGGGATGGTGGTGTGCCTGATAGAGGCTCTTACACACCCTGTACTCTACAAGCCTTGGTGGCACCAGGTGCAGTCACAGCTAGTCCCCCCACAGGAGGGACTCCCACTTCTCCCCCTCCTCTCCCTTACTCTACTTCCCCTCCCTCTCCTCCTCCCACCCCACTTCCCCTCCCTCTCCTGCCCCACTTCCCCTCCCTCTCATGTCCCCCACCTCACTCCCCTTCCTCTTGTCCCCTACCCCACTTCCCCTCCCTCTCTTGTCCCCTACCCCACTTCCGCTCCCTCTCCTCACCCCTATCCCACTTCTCTTCCCTCTCTTCACCCTTACCCCACTTCCCCTTTCCTCCTCTTCTATCTTCCCCGCCTTCTCTCTCTCTCCACTCCCACCAACTCCTTGGACTGCTATCCTGTGGCCATTCCTAGGAGACCAGAGCTGGCTATTCACCCCTTGTCCTTGGGCCCTGACAGGTGAAGCAGCTGGTGCCCATCAGAGATCAATCCCTGCAAGAGGAGCTGGCTCGCCAGCATGCTAATGAGCGCCTGAGGCGCCAATTTGCTGCCCAGGCCAATGCCATTGGTCCCTGGATCCAGAACAAGATGGAGGTAGGTCACACCCTTCTCCGGCTGTCCATAGGCCTGGCAGCCAGTCCCTTAGTGACAGAGTGGTGCCTCCGGGCTGTGGATTCTGGTTGCCCCATTCATTCTGTTTTTATATGGGGCTGTATCTTTCCAGCCCTGGGGCTGTTGTGGACTCTGGGTGCCTGGCACACGTGGGAGCTTGGTGGGTGCCCAATGAAGGGGGCAAGGACATTCTCACTGATAGATATTTATTGTGTCATTAAAAATAACGATGAAGCCCTTTCTCAGTTTTTGGCCTTTAAACCCCCAACCTAAGGAGAACAGCAAAGACTCAGACGTGCTTCACGTTTTCAGAACATTCACGGAAGAGTGGTCTATGAATGGTGTTGAGGTCTGGGTTCATTTCATCACCAAGAGCAGCCAGGAGACATTTCTCTATCTCTCTTTTGGTGATAAAATGTTAACTTTTTCCCAAAGGAAAGAATATCTAAAACTGTAAGAAATTCTCGTGCTGGAGGGTGTCGCCATCTGCATGGTAGCTCTCCCCAGGCAGTTGGCTCCCCCCCCCCCCCACCACCGAAGAACCAGGTTACTGGCCCAGGAAGTTTTGCTCCCAGTGCAAGATGATGGTCAGGGCTCACGTCTTCATGCCTTTGCTGTTCCATGTAGATTCTGGGAGACCTTTTCCCATTCTCCAGGTAGACCAGAACCAGACTTTGTTCTATCCTGTGATGCCGCAGTCCGGCTGCAGCAAAATAACTGGGGGGGTGACGAATAACTTGTGTACGTTGATACAGCAAGAGTGGAAGCCGTTTATTGCAGGACAGGAGCAGTATTTATACATTCCACACAGCTTATCTAATTAGCATAAACTAGATACATCAGTCAACCAATCAGGAATCTCTACACCTAATGGCTCGGTTTTGTTACTTCTCAAACCACTCCCTCTGACATTTTGCCAGGCACCATCCAGACTTGTTTACGAACTCTAACATTCCCCTGGCTAAATGCCAGGTGTTATTTTGACTTGTTTACAGACTCTAACATTTCCCCCTTTTGTTTAATTTAAATAACAACCATAGTGGTTTTTACAGAAACACCATAAATAACCTGCTACAAACAGAAAGGGAGGATACAAAATGCCACAATACCAAGCCAATTGATGGCTCCATGCAAGAAGCCCTTGGAAAAATTATATCAGCAATGACACCATTTGGAAAGATACTGAGTTACAATTTGTTATAGATTACAGTTTGTTGTCTCAGTCCAGGTAAAGCAGTGTCTCAATAGATTAACTCACAGTCCAGGTAAATCACAATCCAGGTAAGTTCTGCAGGCAGCTAGCTTAAATCACAGTCCAGGTAAGTTCTGCAGGCAGCTAGCTTGATCCGAAGTCTCGTCTGTTTCTCAGCCGAAGTCTCGTCCGGTTTTCAGCAACACTGGAAATTCTTCCACCTTGGTCTTTACCGGCACTGGGACGAAGGCAGGAACTCCGGATGGCTAAAGAAAATCCTGTAGCATTCTACTAAGAAAACAACCTTCTGAACAATTTAGTACATTATCTCAAGGTTTTTTTTGTTTTTTTTGCATTTGAAATAAGCATTAATAGTGCTCATTACTCATCAGCTTCCAGGTGTGGGAGAACCATTGTAGCTTAGTTATTGGCATTGAAAATGACCAAACATCAGGGACACCAGTAGCATCTTCTGCTGGCTGTAGTGCCTGGGCAGCCCCAGATGGCCCTGGGGAGTGTCCCGGACTCAAACTGCTACTGGGCACAGGGAGCAAGAGCCTGCGAGACTGTGCCTCAAGGTCAGGTCTAGATTTGGGTTCGCGGCAGTGGAAGAGCCAGCTCCCCGGCCAGGAGGCGGGGAAGGGCCAGTCGCCACCGCCTCTTGGAAAATCCTTGCTGCGCTGTGACCGGCTTGCACACTTGGCAGCCGCCTCTCCGCTTCACGCACCCTCCGGTAACGAAAAGTATTTAGTAATAGCCTTTTGTTGCAACTTTTTTCCTGATAATCCTTCCTCCTCTGATAATCTTTCTTCTTCTGAACTTTCTTTTTCTTTCTGACTAGAGTTCCTGGGCTCTTATCAACACATGCCCTAACTATTCTTGGTTCCACTGGGGTGCCTCCTTCCCTTAGTAATTTACTTCTCACCCCTTCCATATTTTCATCACAAAGACAATACAATACACTGAGACAAAACAAGACACAAACATACTGTATCAATCTTCTCCATTTTCTTGAAATGACCATTTTTCCTCTCGCCCTATCTGCCTAGGGACGAGCAGATTGCTCCCGTCCTATCTATGGACGGGCAGCTTTTTTTTCGTCACTTACCCCCGAGTGTCCCGGGGCTCCCTGTAACCGGCCACCATCTGCCGCAGTCCGGCTGCAGCAAAATAACTGGGGGGGTGACGAATAACTTGTGTACGTTGATACAGCAAGAGTGGAAGCCGTTTATTGCAGGACAGGAGCAGTATTTATACATTCCACACAGCTTATCTAATTAGCATAAACTAGATACATCAGTCAACCAATCAGGAATCTCTACACCTAATGGCTCGGTTTTGTTACTTCTCAAACCACTCCCTCTGACATTTTGCCAGGCACCATCCAGACTTGTTTACGAACTCTAACATTCCCCTGGCTAAATGCCAGGTGTTATTTTGACTTGTTTACAGACTCTAACACTGTGACCCTGTCCCTCTCCCACTGTGTCTGGGGACATCAAGTGACTTGGGCTGCTGCCTGATATGGTGTGGCATCTTGTGCAGTCATGACCGATGACTCTCACAGCACTACTTCCTAGCTCTGCTCACCTCTCCCTGTCTCGCCCACGTGTCTTCCCTAGGAGATTGCCCGGAGCTCCATCCAGATCACAGGGGCACTGGAAGACCAGATGAACCAGCTGAAGCAGTATGAGCACAATATCATCAACTACAAGAACAACATAGACAAGCTGGAAGGAGACCACCAGCTCATCCAAGAGGCCTTGGTCTTTGACAACAAGCACACCAACTACACAATGGAGGTAAGCACCAGGCAGTGGGCTACTCTTGCTGCTCTCAGTGGCTGGTGTGCTCTGGGTTCACTTCTGTGCTTTGTTCCTGCTGAATTCTCCAAGTGTGAACATCAGAGGGTGGTAAGCCTTTCTAGTTGCTGTATGAAAAGACTCTGTGCACTACATCAAGTGTGAGTTCATAGTTAACAGCATTATTACTCAACACAATGAAGTCATTATGCCTCTTTGGGGAGAGTACCAGAAATTAGACTACTGCCACATCTACAATTTGGCCCAATTTGGTCTCCCTGGGAGCCAGCAGGTATAACTCAGGGCTCATCCTGCTTCTTGATAAATGGAAAGATAGCTTCAATGACAAATAGGCTATTCACTGTCAGTCTAATCCACAGAGTTCCAGTTGTCACTGATAGATATTTATTGTATCATTAAAAATAACGATGAAGCCCTTTCTCAGTTTTTGGCCTTTAAACCCCCAACCTAAGGAGAACAGCAAAGACTCGGACGTGCTTCACGTTTTCAGAACATTCACGGAAGAGTGGTCTGTGAATGGTGAAACCCTGATCTCACTTCTGAGTACTTCCCACTATAGACTAGGGTAGAATTTTTTCTAAAGTATAGGAATGTCAATTGGGTTATTTGTTTTTTTTGTTGTTGTTTAACTTTTTTAGTTCTTTGTATACCCTAGAGCTTAGAGCTCTATCTGATGTGTGAGGGGTAAAAAATTTGTTCCCAGGATGTAGGCTCCCTATTCACTTCACATATTATTTCTCTTGCTGAGAAAAAACTTTTTAGTTTGAATTCATCCCATATGTTGATTCTTGGTTTTAACTCTTGTGCTATAGGTGTCTTATTAAGGAATTTGGGGCCTGACCCCACGTGATGGAGATTAGGGCCAACTTTTTCTTCTATTAGACGCAGAGTCTCTGGTTTGATTCCTAGCTCCTTGATCCATTTTGAGTTAACTTTTGTGCATGGTGAGAGAAAAGGATTCAATTTCATTTTGTTGCCTATGGATTTCCAGTTTTCCCAGCACCATTTGTTGAAGATGCTATCCTTTCTCCATTGAATGCTTTTATCACCTTTGTCTAACATAAGGTAGTTGTAATTTTGTGGGTTGGTCTCTGTGTCCTCTATTCTGTACCATTGGTCTACCAGCCTGTTTTGGTGCCAGGACCATGCTGTTTTTGTTACTATTGCGCTGTAGTATAGTTTAAAATCTGGTATAACGATACCACCTGTTTCACTCTTCCTGCTTAGAATTGCTTTAGTTATTCTGGGTCTCTTATTTTTCCAGATGAATTTCTTGATTGCTTTTTTTATTTCTGCAAGGAATGCCCTTGGGATTTTGATAGGAATCACATTGAATCTGTAAAGTGCTTTTGGTAATATGGCCATTTTAATAATATTAATTTTGCCTATCCATGAGCAAGGTATATCTTTCCATCTTCTAAGGTCTTCTTCTCTCTCTCTTTAGGGTTCTGTAGTTTTCATTGTATAGATCTTTCACCTCTTTTGTTAAGTTGATTCCCAAGTATTTTTTTTTTTTTTGAGGATATTGTGAATGGGGTAGTTTTCCTCATTTCCATTTCAGAGGATTTGTCACTGATATACAGGAATGCCTTTGATTTATGGGTATTGATTTTATATCCTGCCACTTTGCTGAATTCATTTACTAGTTCTAGAAGTTTCTTGGTAGAACCTTTTGGGTCTGCTAGGTATAGGATCATATCATCAGCAAAAAAAATAACCCAATCAACAAATGGGCCAAGGACCTGAGCAGACACTTCTCAGAAGAGGGTATACATTCAATCAACAAATACATGAAAAAATGCTCACTATCTTTAGCAATCAGAGAAATGCAAATTAAAACTACTCTAAGATACCATCTCACTCCAGTAAGAATGACCGCCATTATGAAGTCAAACAACAACAAGTGCTGGTGAGGATGCAGGGAAAAAGGTACACTCATACATTGCTGGTGAGACTGCAAATTGGTGCAGCCAATTTGGAAAGCAGTATGGAGATTCCTTGGAAAGCTGGGAATGGAACCACCATTTGACCCAGTTATTCCCCTTCTCGGACTATACCCAAAAGACCTAAAAACAGCATAGTACAGGGACATAGCCACATCAATGGTTATAGCAGCACAATTCACAATAGCTAGACTGTGGAACCAACCTAGATGCCCTTCAGTGGATGAATGGATAAAAAAAAAATGTGGCATTTATACACAATGGAATATTACTCAGCACTAAAAAATAACAAGATCATGGCATTTGCAGGGAAATGGATGGCATTAGAGCAGATTATGCTAAGTGAAGTTAGCCAATCCCTAAAAAACAAATGCCGAATGTCTTCTCTGATATAAGGGGGGTGACTCAAAATGGGGTAGGGAGGAAGAACATGAGAAGAAGATTACCACTAAATAGAGAAGAGAGATGGGAGGGAAAGGGAGGGAGAAGGGGAACTGCACAGAAGATGGAAGGAGACCCTCATCGTTATACAGAATACATGTATGATGATGTGAGGGGAAAAAAAAGTGTGTCACATTAGATTGGGTAGAGAGAAGTGATGGGAGCGGAGGGGAGGGGAAGGGGGGATAGGAAGGGCAGCAGAATAAAATAGACACTTGTATTGCTGTATGTATATACGTGACTGCATGACCAATGTGATTCTGCAACCTGTACACTCAGAAAAATGAGAAGTTATACCCCATCTGATTCAAATGTATGATATGTCAAGATCATTGTACTGTCATGTGTAACTAATTAAAACAAATAAAAAAAATTTAAAAAGTATAGGAATGTCTATAGCAGGCCCTCCTTTTGGGTCAGCTCTCCTGTTGTGAAAACGAAGAGGCAAGGTTGATATTGCTAGAAAAACTGAGAATTTATCATTGCCTTTTTCCCTTGGTAGCACATCCGTGTTGGATGGGAGCTGCTGCTGACCACCATTGCCAGAACCATCAACGAGGTGGAGACCCAGATCCTGACGAGGGATGCGAAGGGCATCACCCAGGAGCAGATGAATGAGTTCAGAGCCTCCTTCAACCACTTCGACAGGGTACTGCACTCTGCTTATTTGAAAGGCAGTTCTGTGGACACCAAACAATGAGTCTGAAATAATATGCATGCTATTACCTTAAGTCTTAACACCCCAAAAAGTTTACAGGGAAACTGGTTGAGTAATGCCACAGGAAAGTAGCCACCAAAAGAAGGTATGCACAGCTGACGTTGCTCCCGTGACCTGAGGTGCAGGCTGTGAACCATGTCTTGCAGCTGTCAATGAATGCATTTGTAGTGGATATCAGAGTCCCATTTGTTCTTACTGAAAGTATGTCCTTAACAAGGTGTGGTTGTTGTATTTTAGTCATTTTGTAAAGATTTGGTTGCAAAACTCTGATGTACTTTTCCTAGTAACTACGTAAAACATCTAATGATTGATTAACAAAATTGACTCACGGTAAGAAAAATGGACCCACAAAATGGTGATAACATTCACAGTAAAGTATATGAAAAGTTACGTACTGCTTGTAAAATATTATCTAGTATCTTTATTTTAATAATATTGAATAAAATTATGAGAAAATTCCCTTTACTAATTATGTAGTTAAACATAAGGCCACATTCCAATTGCTAAGGGTAGCTTAAAAAAGAACATCCTATTACTTTGTATTGGGCCCTATTGATGGTTTGCAAATTCCAGTAAATGATTTTTTAAATGTCTGCTGGCCAGGCCAGCCTAAGCTGGGCCTAGGAAGAGTACAGACACTGGATTTCTGATAAGGGAGCTGAAAGGCACAAGTAAAGAATTCTGTGCAGAGATGGAGGATGACATTTGTTGGGCTTGAGCACCACTTTCTAGTTCAGAACCGTTCTTCAACTCTGATCTGATTTCAATCATTGAAGTCCAAGTCATTTTTCTCCATGGAGGGGAGAATTTTACCATCATCCCTGCTCAGATCTGCTGGGCTTGCTGAAGGACATTTCTTGCTCATTTGGGTTGCACATTGATTTAAATCCAAGGTAATAAGACAGTCTTTTACAACAAAAAGTCCAAAGGAGAGCCTTGTAGAATTTGCCAAGTTTAAAGGTTTGGCTGTGTTAACACTAAGGAGGTCATGTCTTAGAAATAAGGAAGCAGAGTTTGGAGTGTGGGAGAGCTGTCAGGGATACAGTGCATTTTGCTTCATCTTCTCAAGTAACAATAATCTGGGAATGTTGAGGCGCAGAGAATGTGCATGGAGGGATTCTTCCCTAGATGGAAGAGAGCCATTGAAGGTTGTAGAGCACAGGTGTGACCTGACCAGATCTGTGCTTCAGAGAAAGTGCCTGACCGCACCTCTCAGATGTAAGACAGGCTGAAGTGAGGGTGGGAGAGAAAGCAAGCAGAGGGCAACAGGAGGGAAGGGAAACAGGAGCTCCTGGGTGGACAGATAGGAGGTAAAGATGAAGACAAGGGCAGGTCTGAGGAGGAAACAGATGTCTGACAGAACTTGATGGGATTTGGGCCTGAGGGAGGGGGAAAAGGTTAAACAACATGGAAATTTAGTCTGAGGACATGGAGAAAGGGGTGCTCCTGAGCCTTTGCAGCAGTGAGGTCCCCTGGGCAGGAGAAATCCATTTCTAGGGTTCAAAACTGAAGGTTATGAGTCACCATGAAACAGTCATCTCTGTCAAGATATAGTTCAGGGAGGAAGAAAAGAGAAAGGCTGATCTTAGGGAAGTGTTGTGTTTCAAGGAGATGCAAGAGCCAGAGGAGGAGAGGCAGAGACATTGGTGGAGGACATGTCAGTGAGGAGGGCTGCAGGGCAGTCCTGAGCAGGTCGGGCAGTGGGGGGCCAGGCATGTAGGCCTAAGAACAGGCCTGTGACATTCTGTTCTTGGAAGGAAGAGGACCTGACATTAGTTTTGGGGACTGACTGCTTCCTTGGTGGACAGAAGCACCAGAAAATACCCGATTGAATAAGTGGTTTGGCCAGTAAAGGTGATGTCTTTACTTGATGCTGATGCTTCATGTTAGCTGCCCCACCCCCAGAACCCTGAAACACATCTCCAGTGCAGCTGTGCGCTTCTCATCACATCCAGGGCTTTGCATTGACCCCCATTTCTGATGCACTGGGTTCACCCTTGTGACTGGCCTTCCTCAGCTGGGAAAACGATTGTCATGAGGGACAGTATTGCACACTGCTTCCTGCACACCCTCATTGAATTTTCAGAGGCTGAATTTGCAACATGGAATAGCTACTGCATCCTGGCCCAAGGGCCTATTGACTTTCCAGTTGTTTCAGTTCAGAAAAACGCTCTCATCTTGGGAAAATTTTACAACTGATGACTCACCAGGGCCATTGAGAGCATGTCTCAGAACATTTGCAGTGTTCTGTCATCAGTAGGGGGAGCACTGAGCTCCCATCCAGTTCCTTTGCTACCTTCTTGACCCTGTGGTCTCATTTTTGTCTAGTTTTTATTGCCACTCAGCCCCCATTCCTTTTAAATAATTATTGATAACATCCTTGTGTTGTCAGATCCATCTTTCCTTTAAGTCAGTGATGACCATTGTGATCTTGGCAGAGTTCAAAGTGGCCCTTCCCTTACTTGATTTTGCTCACTTGGCCGAGCAGAGCTGCTCATATCACTTCTAATTCCCACTTTACTGTTCCTTGCTTTTGCCAACAGAGGAAGAATGGCTTGATGGACCATGAGGACTTCAGAGCCTGCCTCATTTCCATGGGTTATGACTTGGTAAGACAGAAGTTGAAATTGTGCTAAGATCTGATTTTATTGAGTTTGAGTTTATATTATAGAAAATGACACACTTAAATGTAAGGTAGAACATTTAGGGTTGTTAATTTTCATTACACAGAAGAATATTTTTTTAAGGTTTCCCTGTTGCTATGTAAAAATAATTTTACAGAGTCAAACACACACATTTTTTCCAGAAATTGGTCAGATTTTTTTTCCTAATGAAGAAATCAAGAGTCTGGGCTTCCTTTATGATTTTTAACAGGGTTATTGATATAATTTGCATCCTAGTTGAGCGTGGTGGCACACACCTGTAATTACAGCTGGCTGGGGGGCTAAGCAGAGGAGGATTGCAAGTTCCAGGACAGCCTCAGCAACTCAGTCTGCATCTTTGAAAAAAAGATGTGGGGGGGGCTGGGGATGTAGCTCAGTGTTAAAGTGCCCCTGGGTTCAGTCCTAAATATCAAAAAAAATTTTTAAAGTATGAGTGTATTGGAGTTGTAATGGTTCCAATATACTCATACTTCTGTGTTGCCCATTAATACATATTTTAAACATGACTTGCTTTGCTTCCCTCCCAAAGTTTAAAATAAGATCACGAGCACCATCTCTGAACTGCCTTCCTGTTTAGCAACATCTCTTCTTTCTTGTAACCTGAAAAAAGAATCAATCTGCTCCAAGTTACTCTTTGACATTTGTATTATGACCAAGGAATGCAAATGGGTCACAGAGAGGAAGGGCATTGACATTCTAGCTTGGTGCTACAGCAACCTTTATGTATTTGATGACAATAAACCTCAGTCACCCTAAAGGGAATCCCTTCCAGAGACTGAAAGGAATTGCAGATTAAGGTTTCAAACACAAAGGAATTTATTACCTCTTTGCCCTTGGCCTCAGGGTGAAGCTGAATTTGCCCGAATTATGACCCTGGTTGATCCCAATGGACAAGGCACTGTCACCTTCCAGTCCTTCATTGACTTCATGACTAGAGAGACAGCTGACACAGACACTGCTGAGCAGGTCATTGCCTCCTTCAGAATTCTGGCTTCTGATAAGGTCTGTATTGATGGATTTCCTTTCACTTTAACATTCTAATACCAGTACCCCTGGTATATTAGCACTGAATGTGGAAAGCAGCACAGAGGTGACCTCAGAGGAAACACAGATCTTCCCTGCCTGTCATTTGTGCTCAGGCCTCATGCTAGTGTTATGGGAGCAGTAGTGTGCATTTGGTAGATGTATGTGTATGTTAAGGTTTATGGTTAATGGTTCAACCCCATTGTGCATTCTGGTTTAATAGGTGTGATTCAGAAAGAAGAAACTATTGTAGTTCAGGTATTACAGAACTGTTAAGCTCTTCCACTAAGGGCCAGGGACCCTGACTTCATGCCCATCCCCCAGAGAAAAGTTGCAAGACTTTTGGGCAAGACTCTCATGACACATGCCTAAAACTAAGCAAGAATTTAACTGAAAGTTCAGAGCTTTTAAATACCACCCCTCAAACAATAAAAATTTCTTAGGATACATAAATTCAGTCTGGGATAGGATTATTTTACTCTCTGATCTGGTTGAGAGGGGAAAAAGAGTCCTGCAAGAAAGTTAGGATATTAAAACACATCAGTACAGCCATGTTTATTACCATAAAAATCAGACAGGATCAGCTATCTCAAAAATAAGAAGTTTGTTTAAAGCATGCGGAGGGAGAGTGCAAAGGATTTAGGAAGTAGTAAACCATGTGTGACCAACCCCCAGGGAAGCTCCTGTTATGAGGGCTGGGGATGTGGCTCAAGGGTAGCGCGCTCACATGGCTTGCGCGGGGCACTGGGTTCGATCCTCAGCACCATATAAAAATAAAATAAAGATATTGTGTCCACCGAAAACTAAAAAATAAAAGTTAAAAAAAAAATAAGTCATACTATGATATTATCTTACTTGTCAGTCGTCTTTACCAGAATTTGTCCTATTTCTCCATGGATATTTGACATTTTAAAAAGGAGCCCCATCATTAAATGTGTCAATATCATATTATGGAGACGTTTTCTCCAGTGGCAATATATTTTCAGTTTTTAAGTAAAAATATACTGAGTGGGAAAATGACTCCATTTTCTAAAAGCACATATATATACATTTTTGTTTTTAATACCAATTCCACCATGTGAAATAGCCCTGCATTCTCATCAGTGTATAATGTAACCCAACTATACCTTTACCTGTTAAGAAATTTAGATGACAAATGTAAGAAATGTTGTATTGAAAGTAGTGAAACTGCTTATGTTCCAGTGTTTCTTTGACTGGCTTTGCAAACACTTGTGTGTGTTTTCCAGCCGTACATCCTGGCGGAGGAGCTTCGTCGAGAGCTGCCCCCAGATCAGGCCCAGTACTGCATCAAGAGGATGCCTCCCTACTCTGGCCCTGGCAGCGTGCCTGGTGCGCTGGATTACACTGCGTTCTCTTCTGCACTTTATGGGGAGAGTGATCTGTGATGCCTGGGTTTTGTAATCATTGATCCCATCAGAACACAATAAAAGCTGAAGTCATAGTTTGTTTCCTGGAAACTTTGACAAACTTTATAAGTTAAGAGAATATACAAGCATCTCGGTCTTTGCCAGGATGGTAACATGGCTGAAATGGAGTTTCGATAGTGTATGACAGTGTGCTTTGTAAGTAGGTCTCTTTATTTCTGAATCCTTAGCTAAATGTAATAAAGTATCAAATTAGTTTGTTTCTTTGATTAAGTAAAGCAAATTACTTGAGTACCTAGAAATTAGCAAGATCTAGGGATAGAAGAAAAATGAAAAAATGAAAATCCCAAATATCTAAGTTGGTGGGGAGGGGGAATCTCAAATTGGTAAATGTTTGATAATTATTATTTTTTTGTTACTGGGGATTGAACCAATGGGCACCATTGAGCCACATCCCCAACCCTGTTTTGTATTTTATTTAGAGACATGGTGTCACTAAATTGCTTTCAGCCTTGCTAAGTTGCTAAGGCTGGCTTTGAACTCATGATCCTCCTGCCTCAGCCTTCCTAGCTGCTGGGATTATAGGTGTGCACCACTGTGCCTGGCTGTTTGATATTTTTTAAAAGAATTCTTCATATCTAATTTGCATATATGATTCTCCCTAGGAGACTATATTTGGGCTCTTAGTGTTTTATTTTCTCACTTACCCAAAGATTAGCTCTACATAAGTATAAGTGATACTGTCATCTCTTCAGTGGAATTAAATGTTAGGAGATGACGAGCCAGGGAAAGACACAGACTAGTCGGGAGATCTTCAGTAATAAAGTTCTGAAGCTCTTCACTCTTCAGGAATAGAGAGCCTGATTGATGGGTTCTGATGCATACTTGTTCCCCAGAGAAGGGCCTGAGAAAATGAGGAGCTCAGTTCAGCCAGAGACGGAGGTGGAGCCATTAGGTAGAATGAGGCTTTTAGAACTCTGTTGCTTCCAGATTCCCATGCCTTTTCCAGAGCTTGCTCCTAGAGGTTCTCCAGAGGCAGCCTTAGGTAAGCTCTCTTGCTTGTCAACAAGAGACACCCGGGGTGCCTTCTGGTCCCCAGCAGGCCTGCCTTAGGCCACTCCTTGGCCCCTTAGTGGAACCAGACTTGGCAGGAGGCCGTTTCTCTCTCTGCAGAACCTCTCCTTAGCTCTCAGGTGGCCTCCTGAGGTTTGCCCGTCTGCTGGCTGTCCAGTACCAGTGTGGACAGGGCCTCCCAGCAAGCCCTGAGTGTGGCTTTGTCTGTGGCCTTGTCTCTGTCAGGCTTGTGTGGCTCAGGATGCCACCTGCAGTCTACGTCCTTCCTCATGTTGGTGCACTTTTCTGCTTGAGCTGTAGTGTGCTGTGACCCGCTGTGGTAACAGCTCGTGGAGAGTAAGGCAGGGATTCTTGTTATATCTGGATCTTTAATAATCATGAAATGAGTTATAGACAAATAAAAACATTGCAAACAGCAGCTAAAGTGTCCTGGAGCTGGAGGGTGCCCATCAGCAAGTCTGTTTCCTCTGATTTTCAGCTTTCTACCCTCGACTGGAAATGGGAAAATGTGATCCTTTCTTTTCACAACCGTCGGGTAACCGGGTACTTTCATCACACTGGCCCATTTAGAACCTTAGACTTTTATGCATTTCATTGATTTGTTTCATTATTAAGTAGGTGGTTGTTTCCAAATTCCTGGATTATTTGATCCTTTGGTTTATGTGTGTGCTTTTGGGGTGGCGTGCAGGTCAGCTTTGGACTCTGGTTCATCTCAAGCAGGTGCTATATCTCATCCATAAACATCAGGGAGAAACTGGGAGTCACTCTCCTTTAGGCTGCCACCAGGGAGACTTGTATGTATTTTAAGGAAGGTGTGAGTTACTCATCCTGAATTTCTAACTTCTTCACAACATTCAGCAACGAAAATGGATCAACATATTATCTGCCAATAAGTAAAGAAAGGAAATAAACTGAAAAACAATAAACATGTCTATATTCTCATTTTCGAAGTCATTTTTATTTCTGATGCTGAGTTATTAATTAAACTAAATTTGTAAATGAAAAAAGAATCTCTTTTTATTATTTCAAAGAATAACCAGGTGTCTTGGTTAATGCAAACAAACTTCCTCGCTTAAAATTTCCTTCATATTTAAAAACTCATTTGATGTACGATTTACCTCCCTTAAGGAATTAGAAGCTGGGTGCAGTGGCACAAACCTACAATCCCAGCCTATGCAGGAGGATCACAAGTTCAAGACCAGCCTCAGCAACTTAGGCACTGTTTCCAAAGGGCTGGGAATGTGGCTCAGTGGGAAAGCCCCCTGATCAAATCCTTAGCATCCCCCCACAAAAGGATGAAGTATGACCCATTCACAAGAAATAAAGAATTTGACAGAAACCATTCTTGAAGAAGTCTGGACATTGAAATTATTGATTAATAATGTTAAGTCAACTATCACAAATATAATGAGCTAAAGGAAAATGATGTTATCATGAAATGAGATGTTATCTCCTCAGCTTACTATGGGGCGATGGTCTAACAAACCCATCCTGGGATTAAGACATCAAAGGTTGACAGTGTACTTAATATTCCTAACCTACCCAACATCATGGCTCCACCTACCTTAAAGGCTCAGAATACATTAGCCTGGTGTGGGGCAAAATCATCTCACACAAACCCTGTTTTATGATGGGATGTTTGATATCACAGGTACATGGGTGTTTTGTGGATAGATTGGAATGTGAAAACAAAAAGTACTGTGGATGGAAAACTGACTGCTTCTTCCAAGGCAACACAGATTCAGGTCAACAAGGCAAGTTCCTCAAGGACATGGTTCCCAGTGACTCGGTTCTTTCCTTAAATGTTTACGTGAGCCTTTTATAGTCCCAGGAAAGTAGGCAGGATCATCAGGCAGGCGAGCTACACAAAAGTGGGGAAATCTTAACAGGGGATCCAGGTATTTTTGATAAATCAGGTACATTTCTTGCAGGATTCAGGCTCTGCCTCATTCTGAGCTGTAAGACTTAATACAGGCCAAAGTCTGTGGAGCCTATGATACATTTTAAACTTTATTCAGTCGTTATAAAAACATGAAAGCAGATGCAGAAGCTGGTGATAAATGGCTGTCAAAGGGGCCTAAAATCATCTAATACAATTGAGCTGCTGCTTTTTCTTTTTTGGTGGGGGGCAGGGTACTAGAGATTGAACCCAGAGGCATTTTACCACTGAGTTTCATTCCCAACCCTTTTTATTTTTTATTCTGAGACAGGAGCTGACTAAGTTGCTTAGAGCCTCACCAAGTTGCCAAAGCTGACTTTGAACTTTCCATCCTCCTGCCTCGGCCTCCCCAATCACTGGGGTTTACAGGCTTGGGCCATCACATCTGGCTCATATAGTTAGGCTCCTTAAATTATAACACTTCATCTGCCCACAAGCTCACAATGTAGTGGTACCCCCTCTTCCACAGAGAATCTTAACTAAGCTTCTCCATAGTTAATTTTAGGACTATCAGCAAAAGAGTCTCTACAAAAGAGTTCAGTGTAGGTAAACTTCCTGTTATCCTGTTGCTCTATTACTTGGCCACTGGCCTGGAAGAAATCAGCACTCCAGGTGCTGAACGCCCCTTTAGTGGTTTTTCACAAACATTTATCCAGTATAGTAGTTTGTAGAAGTCTGTTTGCAAGTGCAAAATGTGATTTAAAAAAAAAAAAAAGATTATTTAACAAGGCCTCTGGCCTTCAGCTGGGCTTCACAGAGATGTCTACATTTCTAAGATAAAGAGAAGTTACCAATTGGGCTCCATGGTAACAGCTGGCAGGGGAGGAAAGAAAGGGGAGAAGAAGCAGCTCTCCCTTCTCAGGTGCTGTCCTTGAAGAGTTAACTTGCCCAGAACAGTGAAAGAAAAAGCTGCTTTTATGTGAGTGTTTGAACCCCTCTCCTTACATGCTGGGTATAAAGTTATGAAACTACCTGAACTCGGGGTTCAGAGGATTAATTGATTACAGCGAAAGCTGTACCCTCTGAACCCGGCTGCAGCCAAATAAAAACTGTTACCTGCTGTCTTCCGTGCCCTGCCTCATCTGTCACCTCCAACAACAATGCTCCCTCCAGTGAAATTTAAACAAGCTGGAGGTTCTTAAACACAAAAATGGTCTCTTTAGAGAAACTGCAGTCTGCAAGGCAAGAGGCCACCTGTGGCACCAAAGTCTCTGACTCATGAAGTGCAGGGAGGCCTTGTGCTGACCTGCAGGTTGCTGTTGGGGGTATTCCATATATAAGCCAATGAGGCATATCTCCTATTGAAAAAGTAGTGTAAAGTTGCAGGGTTTCGTCCATGGAGAACATTCCTGAAAAGGATTTGCTTAAATATAAGGGTCAGCAACATGTTATCAATTTACTCTGTAAACTGAAGCCGATGAGTCTGAGCAACAACTGCAGTGAGAGGCCCCTGGGTGTGCCTGATTTTCTGAGAGGAAGATCTTCCAACTGTTTCTCCCAGGAGGCTCCTGAGTGTTGAAACCACCTCCCTAGTTTCAGCCTCAGCTGTAATAGTGTTAGAAGTGTGACCTGGGGCCATTGTTGAACTTCCTTTGGCCGACTTATCTATAAAACAAGGATAACAGCAATTAGCTGACAGTGATCCTCCTTCCTGCTAACTAACCTCTGTAATAACACAAACAACAATATTTGAATGTTGTCTGACTCACCCACTCTGTGGGAGACAAGCAATAGACTTTGTTTTCCCCCATGTTAGCCTCTGTGCACTATTATGGCACATTTTAATGGAGCCAATAAATGTTTGTTAAACGAATACATCCATAACCAGAATAATTCATAGAATTACAAGAAATAGATGTTTTGTTACTGGGGATTAAACCCAGGGATGCTTTACCACTGAGACACATCCTCAGCCTTTTTAATTTTATTTAATTTTTTAAATTTTGAGACAGGGTCTTGCTAAGTTGCTTAGGGCCTCACTAACTTGCTGATTCTTGCCTTGAACTTGTGATCCTCCTGCTACAGCCTCCTGAGCTGCTGGAATTACAGGTGTGCACCACTGCACCTGGCCAAACAATTGGATCTTTACACCTATACCAAGAACGTTTCTTTTCGTGATTGAATTATGTGCCAAATACAACAGAAATTCCAGGTTTTGACTTGATCATATTAATTGGAGCCCTTCTGCCAGGAAGGGCTGGAAAACAACACTGGGTAGTTCACTTTATTATTATTATTTTTTTCTCATTTCCCTGCCTCCTTCCCTCACCTTTCTTTCCCACCTCCCCATTTCCCTCCTCCGGTTTTTCCCTCCCATCTCAAGGAGGTCCTTCCCTGTGGCTGTCCAGACATGGTCTGAGCCTAGGTCACTTAATTCTTATAAATCACTTCTATTTTAAAACTTGTTCTTGAAAGGCAAACAATAGCCCCTGGCTCCTTGTGCTTGTCTGTAGTCCCAGAGACTCAGGAGGCTGAGGCAGGAGGACAGCCTTAGTAATGTAATGAGGCCTTAAGCAATTTAGTGAGGCCCTGTCTCAAAATTTAAAAAATAAATAAATAAAAAGGAGTGGGGCTATAGCCAGAACCAAAAAAAAAAAAAAAAGATTTTGAAGTGTTATTGGTTCACTTCCCATTTTAAACTAATTGAATACCATATTTTTGTCCATTAAATAAAAATATTTGTACTTAGGCAAAACAAACAAACAAACAAAAAATCCATAAAACCTGACCAAAAAAAAAAAAAAAAAAGGATTCCCCCATTCTCAGAAATAATGGTGACAATTTTTGACAATCATTTTTCCTGCCTTTTTACCCTCATTTTTTTCTGTAATATAAGTTTGTTCTATCTTGTTTTGTCTGAATTGAGGTTTTTGGTCATCTGTCCATATGTCTCTTCAGCTATCTTTTCTCACAAACTGGTTATCTGAGGGTCAATTCTCAAACTTGCCTGAGACTGAAGAGAAAACAAAGGGATTTAAAAATGCCCTTCGAGACTGAGCTATTGCAGGTAGAACAGTTCAACTCAAGGCTTACGTGAAACTTGCAAATGAGAATCTCAAGTTCTATGGAAACGTAACATGTTTAGGTCTATTAAATGTGTTTTTGGAAGCCGTCGATGTATAGAAACAGTTCAAGATGGTTTTCTTCCTAGGTTTTCAGTAAATATAAGACTATTAGGAGTTAAAATTTGAGTTAATGTGGGTCATTCTATATGCAAAGAATGCCAAAAATTTGCAGTGTGTTTTGATTAAAACAAAATAAAACAAAACCATAGAAGTTGTGGGAAAGAATGTAAAATCCTCCACACCGTGCTTGGATTTTTTGAAAAATTAAAAAAAAAAAATCTTTGCATTGAACCCTTGCACAATGCTCTACTTCCATCTTGAATATCGATATTTTCTGTACTTGGAAATATATTTTTGCTTCCTTAACTGTTAACCTGCTGCCCTGGGTACTGGCATCTGGCCTCATCCCTCCACAATTCCTTCCCCTTTCTTTTCTTGCTAACATTTAAGTACCAGTTTTTATCCCTGAAAACGATGGGGAAAATAGATGAACTCTGTGTTACAAAAAGGGTTAAATAAGATTAAGTAAAAAGATGGCACATAACAGATAAAGAGTTCAATTTGTAGCTACCATTATCATGTAATTAGCTAAAATCTATTTTGCGTTTAATTTTCTCCAGGTGCTGCCATAATTAGCTGAGTGAAAGATGAACTGTGTTTTGAAAATAAAGCATGCTGTTGGAGTCTGAGGAATAGAGACCCAAACTGAGCCCTCTATGCCTCCAGGTGTCAGATATTTGAAAGGGAAATGGTAGTCGTCTCACTGCAGCAGTAAAGCAAGAGGGATCCCCCCAGGGCTCTTGGTTATAATAAAATAGGTACAAATTCTCTTTCCATTCTTTCTTACTGCCCAGCACTGATTCGAGGGACATATCCCATGCACTGAAAATTCAGCTTATCTTGTACAATTTGTGTGGTTAATAATGGTTGCTGGTCTATGTGATTCTGGGGAGGGGGGAACTAAATTTTTAGCTGATGAAAGAATTTGAGGGATGGAGGTAGCAGGGCTCACCTTCTGGCAAAGTCAGAGATCTTTTCTGAAAAGCCAGTGGCCACGTGGACAGACCCGTGGGTAGCAACGCTTTGTTCTAGATCTCTGTTCACATTCTCAGGACCTTGATTAACAGAACACAAGGGGTGACCTAATGAGTTGATCTACAGACCAAGCCCACAAGATAGTGTGTGGTGCTGGAGGGCCAATTTGTTACTGGATACCATAAGAACTGGACATACAGTGGTGATGACCATACTTCTTTCTATTAAGAGTCATGCACTGGGCAAGGACACTCAACTCACCCAGGAGTTGTTTGTGCCTAACCTCTAAACAGTGGGATTGAGTTGAAGTTATTAATGAGGGAGAGGTGGAGACAGGGTGGACTAGCCAGCTTGTCACCAAAGATAGTAGGTTGTCATCTACAGAGATAGAGACCTCAGGCTTTGCTTCAGTAATCCCATCCTATCTACAGATGTACTTCTATTGGTTTCCTAAGGCAACTTAACGAAGTAACACAAAACAAGTGGCTTAAAATAATTGAAATTTATTATCTGATAGTTCTGCAAGCCAGAAGTCTGAAGGACAAGGTATACGCAGGGCTGCACTTTGAAACCTACAGGGAGTGTCCTTCCTTGTCTTTCCTAGCTTCTGGGGTTCACAGCAGTCCTTACGTGCTTTGGTTTGTGGATGTATTACTCCGATTTCTGTGAACAGGTGGCTGTTTTCTCATTGTGTGTCTCTCACTTCTTCTTGTAAGGACACTGGTCCTATTGGTTTAAGGGTCTACCCTACTCTAGTATGACCTTACTGTACTGTTCTGATTATATCTGCAACAACCCCATTTCCAAATAAGGTCACAATCTCAAGCAGTGGGGTTAGGACTTCAACGTATCTTTGAGGGCCACACAATTTGTTCTATAAAAGTATTTTTGGAACTTTTCTTTGAGCTGTGAGTTTTTGTACTAGGAAGTCACCAAGCATTCTGTATTAATTTGTCTTACTCTTTGATGAAATCAAGAAAATACTGGACTTATTTTTAGCTGAGACAGTAATTTTTTGATAACTTGTTAGAAGCAGAGACTGCTACACAGTTCCGGAGTATCTACTAGGAGATTTTTAATCAGCTTTGAGTCTCTGTGACCAAAATACCCAAGAAGACCATCTTAGAGGAGAAAAATTTCATTTTGGCTGATGTTTTCAGAGTTGTAGTTCATGTTGGCTGTTCTATTGCTCTGGGCCAAGGTGAGGCAGAACATCAAGGTGGAAAGGCAAGATGGTGGAGAGCTGGCTGTGTCCTTCAAGAAGGCCAGGAAGCAGAGAGGGGGAAGGGGCAGCAAGAAAGAGGAATCCTTCCAGGATACACCCCTCCAATATACCTCCTCCAGCCATATCCCACCTGTCTACAGTGAGCACTCTCAGTCCACTCAAACTATGAAGGATGGCAGGGTGTGGTGACACACACCTGTAATCTCAGCCTCTTGAGAGGCCAAGGCAGGAGGACTGGGAGTTCAAAGCCAGCCTCAACAACTTAGCAAGACCCGGTCTAAAAATAAATTTTAAAAAGGGCTGGGGATGTGGCTCAGTGTTTAAGTGTGCCTGGGTTCAATCCCTGGCACCTAAAACAAACAAAAATACCCCATAAAACCCCAAACCTAAGAAGGATGAATTAGGTTAAAACTCTCATAATCCAACCATTTAGCTTCTTTATATTCTTGCATTAATACAGGAGCTTTGGGGACATCTCATATCCAAACAATAATGCTTATTAATGAACTTTAGGTTATAGATGATAATTTGAAGATTGGTCTTTATAATCTTAAAAAAAAGTCTTTGGCTTTTCAGGACTATCTTATCTCTATCCCATTCTATCCCATCCACTCCATTTCCCTCCTTCTCCTATGACCACCTTTGGTAAGGATGCTACACACATAATTTTTTAGATTTTAAAAATTGAGGCATAATTACATACAATAAAACAGAATGGCATGTGACTTTATGCCTTTTTTAAAACACAAGACTTCGTAATTTGGTCTCAATTTTATTTTTCTAGATTAATTTGCTTTTTCTTTCATCTACCAACATCAGCTTTACAGAGCTGTCCCTCATTCACATTCTCTAAAGTGCTGTGTATTTCAAGACAATTTTTCCCGGGCTGGAATGGATTTAGCTGGCATAAAGAGTCTCTTTCAAGACCCAGCTGCTTCTTTGAAGTTTCCCCTCAACACTCTTAGAGAATGCAGCTCTTTTGAAACATTTAAAAACATATATTTATTTTTTAGTTGCAGTTGGACACAATACCTTTATTTTATTTATTTTTATGTGATGCTGAGGATCAAACCTGGTGCCTTATGCATGCTAGGCGAGCACTCTACCGCTGAGCCACAACCTCAGCCCCTCTTTTGAGACATTTTATATAGTTCTTTTTTCATGTTCAGTTATCTTTTAGTACTTGTGCATTCCTCCTGCAAGTCAGAGTTGGGGAGTGGTGTACCTTGTGTTTCTGCAATCCAAGTGTGTATCCCGAAGCTTGATTTTATATATATATACGCACTCAATAAATGTCAATAAGTGACAATCATTATGCATATATGTGCTTCAGAGTTTTCACAGTGCGTCCACAGGATTTCATTTAATCCTAGATCCATAAAACAGTAATTACACCGCCCTAGCACTTCTACTGAGTGTGGTTTAGCGTGTTGCCCCACACCGCCGAAACGGAACTGGGGTTGGTCTTCAGACTACAAGTTCTTGGCTTTAGCTACCTCTCAGCTCCTGCAGGTCAGCGCGACTTGGCGCCACGACTTGAACCTGGTCCAGATGCAGGCATGCGCCAGGCCTCGCGGGGCCTGAGCCGGGCGGGGATTGCGTCTCCCAGACGGCAGCGGGGCGAAGGCTCCATGATTGGTTGAGGCCAGCGGCCAATAGCCCTGCTAGGGGAGCGTGCGGGCCAATCGCCGGCCGGAGGGGGCGGGTCCTCCCGCGCTCTGGATGGCGCGAGCTGAGTAGCGGCTCGGAGGAAGCTCTCTGGGAGCTGTGGCCGGCCGAGCCGCTTCCGCGCCCTCCCGCGACCCGCTGCGACCGCGCTGGCGAGCGGAGGGCGGCTGG
>NW_025999927.1:4555862-4602737 GCF_001458135.2 Marmota marmota marmota
CTTAGGCCGCCCGCCGTGCCCAGGAGCGCCGCCAACTTGGCTCTCACGTGCGCGTGAACCTCGGCGGGCTCCAGGGAGGCCAGAGCCGCCGCGGGAACCCCAGGCCCACAGGGCCAGGCTTGCCGTCCGTCTCGGCTTTCCTGTCTCTCTTTTTTTTTTTTTTTGCGGGGCTGGGTGTTGCACCCCGGGCCCTCCTGCTGAGGCTGGCTTATGAATTTGCGATCCTCTGGCCTCAGCCACCGAGTCACTAGGAACGTAGTCGCGAGCCACTTCGTCTGTTTTATACATTTAAGTATTGGCTGGTGTTGCAGATCTGAGACGAGGGGCTCCCAGTGGTTTAAATAGCCCCTTAGGACCCACTCCAGGACTCAGGACAGGGAGTGGCACTCTGAAGTATCCTGATGTTGTTGGCTCTGGGGTCAGCAATGAGAAAATGCTAGACATGCACAAGAACAGACCGCAGTTTCAGTCTTGAAAAAGGAACTCTGGGTCTCATAATTTGTGGGCAGAAACATTATAGAAATGTGTGGTAGGAGATGTAGAAACAAGAGAATTAGTAAGAAGGACAGAAAAGTAACTGTCTTATGATGTGAGGATGTTCAGCTCCAGACGGAGGAGGAGTACCGAATGAATAATCCAGAAGGAAGTTTATCGGAGGGTAGCTGATGACTTCGGCATCATAAATGGACCTAGTAGAAATGTCGTTGAAACGAATGGAACTGTGACTGAGAAGCACAGCACTGATGCTTTAAAATTAGACCTTCCTCCAGCTGGCAGTCTTTTAATCTCAGCAACTTGGCAAGAGGATTGCAAGTTCAAGGCCAGTCTCAGCAATTTAGTGAGACCTTCAGCAACTAAGCAGCACTATCTCAAATAAAAAATAATTAAGGTTGGGAATGTAGTACAGTGTAAAATGCGCCTGGGTTCAGTCCCTGATACCAAAAACAAAACAGAAAGATCTTTCTGAAAAGGGTATCAAGGTTATTTGAATAATCTCTTACTCATGGCTTTGGGCTTCTTCCTCATTTATTTTAAAAAAGGAAACTTCTAGTATTACTCCTTAAGCTGAATGTAGGTAATAGCAGCAGCAGTATGTCTCTGAATATTTAGAATACTTTGAATAGTGAGTGTTTTGTTTTGTTTTAATATAGAAAATGACAGAAAAATTGTTGGGTGTATCTAGCCCAGTCCCCTCACTTTATTGTCTTCTGATATTGAGCACCCTCAAGTTTAACCAAGCATAGGGCCCTTAAAGAGCTCTGAGTCAGGACTGTGGCTAGAAAACACCTTTCATGTATTCCTGCTTCTCTGTATGTTAGGATTCCAGTTGAGTTTTAACTTCCTAAAACCCTTAGCCACTTACTTGTATCCAATCTTTTCTTTTTTTCTTCTGCTTTATTTTTCTTTAATAATGTACACACACACACACACACACACACACACACACACATAGTCGTACATGGACACAGTACCTTTATTTATTTATTCTTATGTGGTGCTGATAATTGAACCTAGTGCCTCACACATGCTGGGCAAGTGCTGTACCACTGAGCTACAAATACAGCCCATAATGTTGAATCTTAATGAAGCTGTTTAATTGAAGAACTGGGAATTCCTGAATCTCAAGGTTGGGCCTTAAGGCTAACTGTCTGTGACTTCAGACCATGGTTGTATCCCCTGGGGGAGGAGTCTGATAGACTAGCAGATACTTACTGTGTGAAGATTTCAACCACAGCCTTTTAAAGAATTCTTAGTTTCATCCTTGCTTGGTACTGTACATGTTATTTGGAATTCAGTTGATGAATGATTAATGAAAGAATGAATGAATGATTCAGTGTGTTGGTATCAGCTTAATCCTTTCTGGATTATTAAAATCAAATGGGGAAATAAAGTATTTAAAAAATGGAATACTGCACAAGCAAAGAGATGCCTTTGTAGCAAGTAAGTGCAAACCAAGGAAAATAGGAATCCAAAAATAAAAGTATCTTGGGAGGGATTCGAAGGGCAGAAGTAAGATGATCTTTAATAGAATAAAGGCAAGAAAGAGTTGGGATCACTTACTTATGGTGCAGAAAATAAGAATGTTTTTTCCTTCCTGTTTATCACAGTGGAAAGGGAAGTCCTAAGAAAATTAGGCCTATGTGAGGTCATTGTATCTCCAGAGATGTATTCCTGATACTGCAATTTATTACTAACATTATTAGGGGTTTATTAGTTAATGATTTCATCTTGTCATTCTTTAGGATAGTTCTTAAAGGTGGTGCTGTCTGACTTACCCACCTCAACATCTGATTGGTCCTGTAACCAGTTAATTCCATGTTTGTTTGTTTTTTTGGAACACTTGCTGTAACTCAGAATAAAAATAAAATGTTAATGACAGAAAAAAGAAACCTAATAAAATGCATTGGCTATATCATAAAATACTGTGTGATCTCTTGGGCTTACTAGCCAAAGACATTTCTTTCTTTCTTTTTGCTTGTAGATGGACACAATATCTTTATTTATTTATTTTTATATGGTGCCAGGATCGAACCCAGTGCCTCATGTATTCAAGGCAAGCGTTCTACTACTATGCTACAACCCAGCCCCCAAGGACACTTCTTAGGACTCTCTGCTCTGCAGTAGTAATCTATATCACATACATACATTAAGCATAAAAATATTTCTGAGACAGTGTTAGAACCAGTTCAGTGGGAGAACAATACTATATTCCTATATTTACTGTGAAAGGAATTTGGAAGAATCTGTTCTGTTTAGGACCTGGTTAGTCCTGAAATGTACAGAGTGTTCTAGACCTAATTGCAGATAAATTATTACTTTCTGTTGGTGGTAGTTCTTCATAGAAGAGCAGCTTCCAATGAATGGTCACTCTGCCAAGGGAAAGTTGTTCAGGGGACTTAAGAATTTAAAAGAAGGTTAGAAACTGGTGAGTTAGAATGCTAATTAGACACCAGTGAAAGATAACCTTCCACTGGAAAAGCTGAGCTTGGAATACTGAAGAATAAGAACAGTGGACACTTAGACCAACAACTCTTAGGAGGAGGGCTGATTTTCTCTCAGTGGGAAATCTTACATCCCTAAAGGAAAAATAAGTATGTGATTAATGTAGAAGCCTGTTGCTGTTGAGACAGGAATGACATATTTTCAGGTTTGGAAATGAACATCAATCTGGCAGAAAGAAGCCAATACTCAGGACAGACAATTAAATGGCAATAACACTTTAATCTATAATATATCCAGCTGAAATTCCTTTTTTAAAACAGTGTAGCTGAATTCACCCTGAAATGAGACCCTGTGAGTTTTAAGTGGAGACTGTTTCACAACTGAAATAGAACCAGCCTACTTTCTTCTTCGTTTGGTGCTTCACCTAATGCTGTAGAGTTATGAGTGCATCTTTTATGAGCTTCACATACTCCTCCCTATTGTGAATTATAAACTACCCTGAATTCTTCCTCCACATCTTTCTTTCCTTTTACTCTTTATTTTTACTTATTATTTATTTTTGTGGGACTGGGCATTGAATCCAGTGGGGCTTTACCACACCACCCCTAACCCTAAAGTTTTTTATTTTGAGGGGCTGGGATTGTAGCTCAGTGGTAGAGCACTTGCCTAGCATGTGTGAGGCACTGGGTTCAATCCTCAGCACCACATAACAATAAATAAAATAAAGATATTGTGTTCATCTACCACCACCAACACAAAAAATTAAAAAGGTTATTTTTTTTTTTTTTAATTTTGAGACAGGATCTTGCTAAATTCCTGGGCTTGAACTTGGGATTCTCCTGCCTCAGCCTCCTGGGATTACAGGCATTCACCACCACACCCGGTTTATCTTTCATTCTTTTTTGGGGGTGGTAGGGTGGGTACTGGGGATTGAACTCAGGGGCACTCAACCACTGAGCATCACATCCCCAGCCCTTTTCTTTTTGGTATTTTATTTAGAGACATGGTCTCATTGAGTTGCTTATTGCCTCGCTGTTGTTGAGGCTGGCTTTGAAATGACGATCCTCCTGCCTCAGCCTCCTGAGCTGCTGGGATTATAGGCATGTGCCACCGTGCCTGGGTTATCTTTCATTCTTTAAAGTCAGATTTTACTTTCTGTATGGAGGTGTGAAGAAAACACTTCGGGATGAGATTGAAGCCATTCTGAGGAAGAGGATTATGGTGCTTGATGGCGGAATGGGGACCATGATCCAGCGGTACAAGCTAAGTGAAGAAAAGTTCCAAGGTCAAGAATTTAAAGACCATGCCAAACCACTGAAAGGCAACAATGACATTTTAAGTATAACTCAACCTGATATCATTTACCAAATCCATAAGGTAATTTTTCCAGCTTCTTAACGTTCACTCAAACTGTTTCATGTACCGAGTCAGAACACTCCTGTGTGCTCTGGAGAATACAGAAGAAAGATGATTTATTAAGAAAGCTGGTGTGGGATATAAAATAAAAGTGTGTTTAGTGTTTAGTATTTGCGATAAGCAGATAAGAAGTAGTTGGTTTTATGCTTTTGAGGCAAACCCAGTAAAGAACCCTAAAATTCTGGACAAATTAAGGGTTCACTACCTTGTTTAAGTCACTGACACAGCTCTTAAGAAGAAATCTCAAAAGATGGTATCTTAGTTGATTTGGGCGGCTGTGATAAGTTAGACTGGATGGCTTAAACAACGGTATTCTTTTTTTTTTTTTTACAGTTTTTGGGATTGAAGTGCCAGCAGATTTGGTGCCTGCTATGGGCCCTCTTCCTATTCACAGATCTTCTCATTGTGTCCTCACATGGTGGAGAGCAGAAAGTGAAAGCAAAGTCTGTGTCTTATAAGGGCAGCTATGTTGTAAATATTGGTGTACACCTAAGAGTCACCTGTTAAAACCTAATGCCCAATGTGATGGTGGTAAGAGGCGCCCTTTTAATAGAGGGAGCTCGTTCACCTCTTCCATGTGAGGGCACAGTGAGAAGCTGTCCTCTGTGAACCAGGAAGCAGGCCCTCACCCATTACAAAATCTCAAGACATAACTACCGTTCACATATTCTAGTTGATTTTTCATCTAGTTTTCTAGTGAGGAATGATAGTGCAGGCTTGTAGTCCCAGTGACTTGGGAGGCTGAGGCAGGAGGATTGCAAGGTCAAGGCCAGCTTTAGCAACTTGAAGCCCTTAGTAATTTAGTAAGACCATGTCTCAAACGGGCTGGGGTAGTAGCTTGGTGGTATAGTACCCTGTGGTTTGAACCCTGATACCAAACAAAACAAAAAACCCCAATAACATTTTGTATAGTTTTCTGCACTTGGATTTTTAAAAATTAAGTTAAATTTTATTGCTTCATACTATTTTATAATTTGTAGCTTTTACTTATATACATTAGCATTAAATGTTCTAAAACATGGCTTTATAATTTCATAATAACCTGTTCTTTGCTTAATTAATCTGTTATTCATAGGCATTAAGGTTGTTTTTCATTTTTCTTATTCTTTGTTAAAAAATTAAATTTTAAAATTTATTCTTATAAAACAAAATCTAATGATAAGAATAAATTCCCATCAACTACTCCACATTGCTATTTTTTTTCCCCCAGAGATGACCACTCTTAGTTGCTCTCTGTCTTTTCAGATCCTTGTGTTATATGTTTAAACATTTATTTGTGTATGTGTAGGAACTGTTAGTACACATATGTTTTAGTAGTATCATCTTTACATATTATTCTGTTTTGGTTTTCTTTTTTTTTTGATAGTGGGGATTGAACCCAAGGGAATTCTGTCTACTACTGAACTACATCCCCAGCCCTTTTTTTTTTTTTTTTGAGACAGATTCTCCCTAATTTGCTTAGGCTGACCTCAAATCTGTGATCTTTTTGCCTTAGCTTCCCAAGTTGCTAGAATTAAATGTGTGAGCCACCATGCTTAGCTTTATTTTGTTTTTTCTGCTAAACAATACTTTGAAAGATCTTCATATATAGGATATGGAGATTTTTAAAAAGCTTTATTTTTTTAGCTGTCACATGGCTGGTAATAAAATGATTATATAATTTATTTAGCTGTCTTCTTGTTGATAGTATTTAGGATGTTTGTGACTTATTGTTGTTACATTTGTGTTTATGTTGTTTTTCATTGCCTAGCTTTTTTGCAAACATTGTTCATCAGCTCAGGAAGGATTGAATTTACTCATTGTTGGAAAATCAGGGGGATTGAGAGATTCCAGGGCATTAGATTGAGATTGAATTCGTATCCAAGGAGTGAAATCAGGAAGATGGGTTTCAAACAGAGAGAACAAACTGTATGGTATTAGAGTCCTTAAGGTTCCAGTAAGGGTGTAGGTCTGGGCCAGAGGGAATAGGAGATGTGGACTAAAAAAAGGGTCTGAATTTGAGATCTCACTGATGGTACAGTTTTCAGTGGGGATCAGGGGGTGCTGAAGCAAGGAGAAGGTAAGAGGTCAGAATTGATGTTTGTTGAGTGCCCAAGATGTGCCAGACATGTGAAGTGTTACCTTGTATTATATAGCTTCACTGACTGAAGAAGAGGGTTATAGTACTTTCAGATGAGGAGACTGGGACTGAGAGTTGAAGGAACTTGACAGAATTTATATAACCTTAGTGTGTTAACTTCATCTGAATGGAAGTTCTGTTCTTATTTCTTGAAACACATGCCTTTTTGTGAAATCCTTATACCCTCCTGTGACTCTAGTTTTTGACGCACTGTCTTACCCTTGGTAAGTAGTCAAAAGGTGGTTGGCAGTGCAGTGATGGAGATGAAAGGATGTGTTTATTTTTGGGGGACAGGGAGTCTGAACTGAGATTGATATGATTGTGTTGTTGCAGGAATACTTGCTGGCTGGAGCAGATATCATCGAAACAAATACTTTTAGCAGCACTAGTATTGCCCAGGCTGACTATGGCCTTGAACACTTGGTAAGAACTTCACTTTTCCTCCAACTTGAGAAGCTTATGAGCTTTTGCTATGTTGGTAGTTGTTAGTAAGAAAACCATTTGAAGCTGCAGGGTGAAGCTAATGGCTCGTTTGTTGTTTGTGGTGATACATGGAAAATAGTTTGAAACTCTTCTGCTTATGAGCAAAGCAACCCATTCATTTTCCAAATCATTTCTTTTATGGACAAGTAATAATCAAATAAAAATGATGCTTGTTTTGCAGTTGCTTTTGGTAAAGTCATAATCATTGTGTGCACCTATAGATAATATGTAAATAAATAGTTACGGACTGCATTCCAGAAAAACTTTATTTATAAAAGTAGGGCCTAGATTGCCTATGAGCCGTACTTTGCCAACCACACTTAGGATGTTATGGTTTCTTAATTATCTGATGTGAGGATCTAAGGCACATGGATCTTAAGAGTTGGAAGAGATCATGAAGTTCACAATCCAGGACCTGGCATGTGGAAGGGCTCTTGAAGAGACCCATACTTCCTTAACTTGCAGGTCACACTGTGTGTGTATGTGCTTATTTTCCCATAAGATGGTTCATGCTCCTTTATCAAATTCTATTTTTTTTAAAATAGTTTTTAGTTGTCAATGGACCTTTATTCTTTTTTTAAATGTATTTATATGCAGTGCTAAGAATTGAACCCAGTGCCTCATACATGCTAGGCAAGCATTCTACCATTGAGCCACAACCCCAGACCCCTTTATCAAATTCTTAAGAGGCTAATAATCTGCAGAAAGTTTAGAACTACTCATTCAGCCATTTTACAGTGAAGGAAATCAGGACCAGGGAAAGTTGCTGTGGGATTGTCTGGCCAGGCAGTGACAGTGCTAGACCTAGAACCTAGGTCCAAGTCTGTGTTTTCCCCATTATTGTTTTTTGTAATTTGCAGAATATATAACTATACCAGTTATTCTGTGGCATGCCAGGTGTCCAGTGGTTTTTTTTTTTTTTTTACCACTGGCTTATGGTTTGGGAGAAGATCCTTTTAGAAGAAGTTCCCAAGGACTTGTCATTCCCTACTACCTTTTGAGGCTAGGATAACTGATAGCCTTCTTGGCTAAGTTTTCACTTTGATCTCATGTTAATTCACTTTGCGTTTATTTTCTGAATACAACTAGGTATTAGATGGCTATATAGATGCTTTATTTATTGCATGGAGGAAAAGCAGGACAAACTAACGTTAGTGGTTGATGTGTTAGGCCTACCGGATGAACAAGTGCTCTGCAGGTGTGGCCAGAAAAGCTGCTGAAGAGATAACTCTACAGACAGGTAAAGGATGCTCTTCTTTCTTTCTTGCACAACGATTGCTTCAGTGTTCTTGGCTATAATGTGTTGTTCTTACTGCAGTTTTCCTTACATGACCTTTGGCCTATGAGCAATTGTAGATACTGTATTTTAATTTGTTTGTAGGTTGCTTCTCTGCAGTTTCATAATGAAGTATTCACCATCTCTGCTGCCATGCTATTTCTGGGGGCCTTGGACTCGGTTTTTTTTTTTTTTTAAACCCTGACATTGTTTATAGCCTGACTTTGTAGCTAGGCCCATTACTTTCCTGTGAAAGAGCTATAATGGAAGCCCCTCATCAGGTTCTTAAAGGTATAGCTGGCTGATTTGATTATTTTTGTTATCATTAGGACATTTGATATCATCACTCTAAAGCCACCCTGCCCCCAGGGCTGGCTTATTTAATATTTAAGCAAAGGGAAGTCTTTGTAGCATTTTCCACTTTATCCTGCTAATGACCTTGAAGGCACTGCAGCACACAGAAGAGTCCTTAGATTCAGTCTTACTGAGACTTGAAAAGTGTTCTGAAATAACTAACCTCCTACAGGTTGCCCTCAGAACAATGGCTGGTGGGAGAATTTTAAGAGAGAGATGGAATAGAGGAAATAAATGGAGCCCTTTAGGATTTGAAAATGTGAAATTATTGCCAATAGGAAATATGTAATGCAGAATTGTTAGGAAGTTAGGTAAGCATACTAATGAAAACCAATCAACTTAATAGGAACTCTGTTGCTAAGAGATAATGTTTAAATCCACAGTAATGTGTGAACAGGTCAGAGGATACTGAACCAGCTGAAGCAGGGAGAGATAAGGACATTTTTCTCACACTGTATTATTGCTCATCTTTGCAGAAGATAAAAAGTATTTGGGCCTGTAGCCTGCTCATAAGCTGGGTTATTAACTAGTTGTAGTCTTCTCCAGTTTAGTCCTACAGCACAGCCCACGTCATTGAGTGGCTACAGTCACCAGAGGCAGTGAGTGGTGTGATATGCAGATATGAACAACATCTCCATGTGGCCCAGAGGCAGGGTTATTAAAGAATTGTTAAAGCAGTATTAAATCTGCTTCATACTTGAATTTCAATTTTATAATTGTTAATTTTGACTTAAACATTTCAGGTTAACATCAGGATCTTCAAGATTTCTTTTTTATTATATTTTTTAATTGATATTTTTAGTTGTTGATGGATCTTTATTTACTTATTTGCAGTGCTGAGAATCAAACCCAGTGCTTCAAACATGCTAGGCAAGTGTTCTACCACTGAGTTGCAACTTCAGCCCCTCTTCAAGGTTTCTTAAGAATGGGGAGACAATTTGTCCAAACATAGTGAGGTGGTAGAAAAGGATTACTTATAGAAAGACTTTGAGGTTGCATATGTGAGGATTTAGTTGTTTTGATTGGCTTGGTGAGAATATTTAAATATCCCCTATAGTTCATGATTTTCCCAGGGAGTCTGGGCATCCCCCATAACCAAACATGTATTAGCAGAATCTGTGAACAAGCGCACTAAAAGGCAAAAAGACTATAAACAGCTGTTTATTACTTCAGTAGAAAGCAGGTTTGTTGTCAATTCAATTAAGAAAAAAAATTTGGGCTTTGAGAGCTTTTTAGATTTTGAGTTGTGGGCAAAGCCCTGTGTTCTACGAGGAGTCTTATAGTCTGTTAGTTTACAACAAAAAGATTTGAGTTAAGAGAATTTATTCTTGTTTTTCTTTTCCCAAAGGAATCAAGAGGTTTGTGGCAGGAGCTCTGGGTCCAACTAATAAGACACTCTCTGTGTCTCCATCTGTGGAAAGACCAGATTTTAGGAACATCAGTGAGTATTTATGACACATAATCAGGGACCTTGAAAAAGTACCCTTGTGCTTTAGTAATATGTAAAGTGGGGACAGTAACAGGATTTACTTCAGGGATATTGTGATTTTTATCTATGAAAAGGGTTTACAGTATAGTGTTTTGAAATATGGTGGATATCTAAATAAAAAGTGAACTGCTCTTATTATTTGAGCTTGCTCTCAGATGTATATGGTGATTTGTTAGTTGTTCTTTATCATCTGTTGAAACAAAACCAATTTTAAGAAAGTTTCAAAGTGAAAAGTAGAGAACATCTGAATACCAGCTCTTGGTATATTATAAAAGACGCAGTATATTGCCATTTAATTTAAAGTAATACAAACTATCTAAATGTACTAGTATTAAAAAATTAAAAACTAGTATATGTAAATGTACTTTATTCTGATTTGACCCGAAACTCAGGAATCTAAGTCAGTGTCTAAGCATCAAGACTACAAAAAACAAAAAGAATTAAACTTTCAGGCTGAATACTAATAATACCATATATGGTAATGCATTTTGTATAGATGACAATTTCACACAATTAGTTTGTTGGTTTTTGTTACAGCACTTTGCATGTTGTGTTACTTCATTATGTGTATGTGATTGATGGTCTCTCTGGTCTAGACATGACAGTGGGGAGCTAACCTCTCCTCTTCCTGTACTGGTATACATAAACACAGCAAGCATATCTTTGCTACTTAGGCTTCTCTCATAGAACACCTAAGTATTTTTTTCTGTTTTGGTTGGGAGATAAAATGGGGAGAGAGATAACTACTTTTCAGGTGAATATAGACAGCACAGTACATTTCTAGTAAATATTTTACCTGGGAGTAAAATTTTGTTTGATATCAAAATTGCCCATCAGAGAGGTTGCCTCTCTGAAAGAGTTGATCTAAAGGATTGAGTGAAAATTACAGGAGTGTAGCCTTTTACCACAGAGTGTGAGACTTCAAGTCAACTTGTGTTGTATCCAGATTATGTTTCTTACCCTCCAAAGATCTCTCTTAATTGATTAATTAGAATGATTTTTAGGGTTGGACATGGTGGCACATGTCTGTAATCCTGGTGGTTCTGGAGGCTGAGGGAGGAGGATCTAAAGTTGGAAGGTAGCCTCAGCAACTTAGTGAGGCCCTGTCTCAAAATAAAAAATGAGAAGGGCTGGGGATGTGGTTCAGTGGTTAAGTGCCCTGGGTTCAATCCCTGAGACCAAAAAAAAAAAGTCTTTGAGAAAAAATGTATTTTAAAGAGTTGAGAAGAAAGTACATGGTTCAGGAAATTGACACACCTTCCTACTCACTCCTAGCTTATCCATGGGAAGGGAAGTCATGTGGCAAGTATTCAGAAACAGGTGTGTTCAGTTTGCTTGTTTTCTTTCTGTCACTGCCATATTTCTTTTTAAATTTTCTTTTTTTTTTATCACTGTGTTATTTTTTTATTTGGTTTCTTATAGACATTGTGTTTTAGCCAGCCATATGGCAGTCATCTATGATTCCATCAACTCCAGAGGCTGAGGCAGGAGGATCACAAGTTTGAGGCTATCCTTGGCAACTTATTGAGATCCTGTCTCAAAAAAAAAAAAAAATGTATGGGATGTAGGTCAGTGGTCAAGCATCCCTGGGTTCAATACCCAGTACTGAAGGAAAAAAAGTTTGTTGTTTTCAACGGATGCATTATAAGCCAGCAGTGGTTCAGTGTGCTAGCCCTGAAGTCACTTTACCTGAGTGCAATTCAGAGGATGTTGGTGACTGATGTGATGGGTGTGACTTACTTTTTTGCAGCATTTGATGAGCTTGTTGAAGCATACCAAGAGCAGGCCAGAGGACTTCTGGATGGTGGGGTTGATATCTTACTCATTGAAACTATTTTTGATACTGCTAATGCCAAGGTGAGTTAAGGTAGAAAAAGGGAAAAGGTGGGGGTAGAGGGTATGATGAATCTCTTTTTTTTTTTTAGGTGGACACAATATCTTTATTTTACATTTATGTGGTGCTGAGGATCGAACCCAGTGCCTCATGCATGTTAGGCGAGCGCGCTACCACTGAGCCACAGCCCTAGCCCCATGATGTATTTCTTAATATAGTAAGAAGATAATGACCATTACAATTTCAAAAGAACAGGTTTTTTTAGCATTTAAAATGTTTTTCTCATTATGAAATTTTTAAAAAATATTTCATTTTTTTAGTTGTAGTTAGATGCAATACCTTTAATTTATTTATTTATTTATTTATTTATTTTTTATGTGGTGCCAAGGGCCTCACATGTGCTATTTGAGCACTCTACCACTGAGCCACAACCCCAGCCGTCATTATGAAAATATTTGCATATATAATTGATATGTGTGCATATATGCATATGTGATGTTTGCATGCTCATGATTATGAACTCAAAAGGTATATAAATACATGGGATGAAAAGTAGATATCCTCCCTTCTAGTCCTGGGTATCTAGGTTTCCTCCTGGAAATACCTGCTATTACCAGTTTGGGGGTCTTGACAGAATTTCTATACAGATACAAGCATGCATGTATGTGTGTGTGCATTTATGTTTTGTTTTTTACATATGTATAACACATAATTGTATAGAGTGAAAAGTAAATGTCCTTATATGTATGTGTTTGCACAGTGCATCTGTAGGATAAATTTCTACAAGTGAAACTGTTAAGTCAAAAGCATAAGCAAAAACTGGGCGTAGTGGTGCATGCCTGTTATCCCAGCAACTTGTGAGGCTGAGGCAGGAAGATCACAAGTTTGAGGCCCACTTCAGCAACTTAGTGAGGCCCTAAGCAACTTAATGAGACCTGTCTCAAAATAAAAAATAAAAAGGGCTGGGATAAAGTGCCCCTGGGTTTAATCCCCAATACAAAAAAAAACATTATATATATATTTTTACTTAAGTGTCAAATTTTCCTCTTCTGAGATTGTACTCATTTATATTCCCATTAGCGAGCACTTACAATAGTGCTAGTTTTATTATAGCTTCTTTAATACCATGTATTTTTAAATGTTTTGAACTTTTCCAGCTTGACACATGAAAAATATTTTCTCACTGTAGTTTAATTTGTATTTTTCTTACTATAATTGAAGCTGAGCATTTTTCTTTACTTTAAGAGTCATTAATATTTCCTTTTCTATGATTTATGTCCTGTACTCTTTTTTTTTTATTGGATTTTTAGTCTTTTTTATTGGGTTTTTTACTGAGGCAATCAGGCCTTGTCAATCATGAGTAGCAAATACCATCTTCTAGTTTGTGGCTTGATTTTTGATTTTATTAGTAGTAGTGATGGTGAGCTGGGGGCATACCTCAGTTGGTAGAGTGCTTGCTTCACATGCACAAGGCCCTGGGTTCAATCACCAACACTACAAACAAAACAAAAAAATCATTGCTGTGCTTGGTGGTGCATGCCTGTAATCCCAGCAGCTTGGGAGGCTGAGACAGGAGAATTGAGAGTTCAAAGCCAGCCTCACCAACTTCGAGACACTAAGTAACTCAGTGAGATCTTGTCCCCCCCGCCCCCCCGCCNTCATTTATATTCCCATTAGCGAGCACTTACAATAGTGCTAGTTTTATTATAGCTTCTTTAATACCATGTATTTATATACCTTTTGAGTTCATAATCATGAGCATGCAAACATCACATATGCATATATGCACACATATCAATTATATATGCAAATATTTTCATAATGACGGCTGGGGTTGTGGCTCAGTGGTCGAGTATCCCTGAGTTCAATCCCCAGCACCAAAAAAAAAAGTAGTAGTGATGGTGAAATTATTGTGAAGTTGTTGATTTTAATAATGTAGGAGAATTTTAATTTTCTGTAGTTTACAGATATTTTTTCCTTTTTGGGTGAGGAGGCTGTACTTAATAGGAACATTTCTTATTCAAAGATTATGAAGGAAAAAATGGGCTTGGTGTGGTGGCACATGCCTGTAATCTCAGTGGTTTGGGAGGCTGAGACAGTGGGATTTCAAGTACAAAGCCAGCCTCAGCAACTTAGCAAGGCTCTTTTTTAAAAAGCCCAAAAAACATAAAACAAAGGATTGGGGATGTTGCTCCAGGTTAAGGGGTCTGGATTCAATCCCTGGTGTGGGAAAAAAAAAAAAAAAGAAGGAAAAATAGTCCTCCTCCCCTAGTACTTTACAATTTTATCAAGTCCTAATTGTCAAGATACATAGTTCTTATAGCTATACTACTAAAATTAGGTGGTTATGGAATAATTTGAATTATGTTTCCTCTGTCTTATTACAGAATTTATAGTGTACCCATTCCTAATATTATCAATAAGGAATAATTATAATAAGCTACATCTGCTTATGACAAATGGACCTGAAATCATTAATTGGTTAGTCATCTGTCAGTCATGTAGCATTGTTATTGTAACCAACCTCATCCAGACACCATGATGTTTATAGAAGCTATAATCCTAATAATGGCCCATGGGCTTACATCATCAGTACTGTTTTGTCTCAGCAGTGAACCAGCCCATAGTAGAACCATAATTTTAGCTTGAGAATTCCAATCAGTTTTCTTTTTTTTAAAATTAATTTTTAAAATTTATATATGACAGCAGAATGCATTACAATTCGTATTACACATATAGAGCACAATTTTTCATATCTCTGGTTGTATACAAGTATATTCACAACAAATTGTGTCTTCATACATGTACTTTGGATAATAATGTCCATCACATTCCACCACATTCCCATGCCCCCTCCCTTCTCCTCCCACCTCTCTACCCTATCTAAAATTCATCTAATCCTCCCATGCTCCCCCTTCCTATCCCACTATGAATCAGCCTCCTTATATTAGATAAAACATTCGGCATTTGTTTTTTGGCTAACTTTTTAGCATTATCTTCTCTAACTCCATCCCTTTATCTGCAAATGCCATGATTTTATCCTCTTTTATTGCTGAGTAATATTCCATTGTGTATATATGCCACATTTTTTTTTTATTCATTCATCTATTGAAGAGCATCTAGGTTGGTTCCACAGTTTAGCTATTGTGAATTGTACTGCTATAAACATTGATGTGGCTATGTCCCTGTAGTATGCTGTTTAAGTCCTTTGGGTGTAGACCGAGGAAAGGGATAGCTGGGTCAAATGGTGGTTCCATTCCCAATTTTCCAAGGAATCTCCATACTGCTTTCCATATTGGCTGCACCAGTTTGCAGTTCCACCAGCAGTATATGAGTGTACCTTTTTCCCCACATCCTCACCAACACTTATTGTTGTTTGTATTCTTAATAGCTGCCATTCTGACTGGAGTGAGATGAGCTCTTAGAGTGGTTTTGATTTGCATTTCTGTAATTGCTGGCAGTGATGAACATTTTTCACATATTTGTTGATGGATTGTATATCATCTTCTGAGAAGTTTCTGTTCAGGTACTTAGCCCATTTATTGATTGGGTTATTTGTTTTTTTGGTGCTTAGCTTTTTGAGTTCTTTATATACCCTAGAGATTAGTGCTCTATCTGATGTGTAAGGGGTAAGATTTGCTCTCAAGATGTAGGTTCTCTATTCACCTCACAGATTGTTTCTTTTGCTGAGAAGAAATTTTTTAGTTTAATCCATCCCATTTATTGATTATTTTTTTTTTTAAAGAGAGAGAGGAGGGAGAGAAAGTTTTTAATGTTTATTTTTCAGTTTTCGGTGGACACAACATCTTTATTTTATTTTTATGTGGTGCTGAGGATTGAACCCAGCGCCCCGCGCATGCCAGGCGAGCGCATTACCACTTGAGCCACATCCCCAGCCCCCCCATTTATTGATTCTTGATTTTAATTCTTGCACCAAAGGAGTCTTATTAAGGAAGTTGGGGCCTAATTCCACATGATGGAGATTAGGGCCTACTTTTTCTTCTGTTAGACGCAGGTTCTCTGGTTTTATTCCTATGTCCTTGATCCATTTTGAGTTGAGTTTTGTGCATGGGGAGAGAGGGGTTTAATTTCATTTTGTTGCATATGGATTTCGAGTTTTCCCAGCACCGTTTGTTGAAGAGTCTGTCTTTTCTCCAGTGCATATTTTTGGCACCTTTGTTTAAATAAGATGATTATAATTTTGTGGGTTAGTCTCTGAGTCCTCTATTGTATACCATTGGTCTACCAGTCTGTTTTGGTGCCAATACCATGCTGTTTTTTATTACTATTGCTCTGTAGTATAGTTTAGAGATCTGGTATAGTGATGCCACCTGCTTCACTCTTCCTATTAAGGATAGCTTTAGCTATTCTGGGTCTTTTATTTTTCCAGATGGATTTCACACTTTTTCTATTTCTATGAGGAATGTCATTGGGATTTTGATCGGAATTGCATTAAATCTGTGTAGTGCTTTTGATAGTATGGTCATTTTGATAATATTAATTCTCCCTATTCAAGAGCAAGATAACTCTTTTTATGTTCTAAGGTCTTCTTTGATTTCTTTCTTTAGGGTTCTGTAATTTTTATTATATAGATCTTTCACCTCTTTCATTAAGTTGATACCCAAGTATTTTATTTTATTTTTTGAGGCTATTATAAATAGAGTAGTTTTCTTCATTTCCCTTTTTGAGAATTTGTCACTGATATACAGAAGTGCATTTGATTTATGGGTGTTGATTTATAAATGATCATAGATACAGAGGAAATGCTCCACTATCTAATTAAGTAGAGATACTTATATGCTTTATTTTTATTTTTATTTTTTTGGTACCCGGGATTAAACCCAGGTATGCTCAACCACTGAGCTGCATCCCCAGCCCTTTCTATTTTTTTTTATTTTTTTATTTTTTGAGACAGGGTCTCACTAAGTTGCTAAGGCTGGTCTTGAACTTGTCTCAGCCTCCAAAGTTGCTGGGATTACAGGTGTGTGCCACTGTGTCTGGCAACTTATCACCTTTTTCCCCCACATTAAAAAAAATTATTATTTATTTTTTTAAAGAAGTAGTTGAACACAATACCTTTATTTATTTATCTTTATGTGGTGCTGAGGATCGAATCCAGGGCCTTGCACATGCTAGGCAAGCACTCGACTGCTGAGCCACAACCCTAGCCCCTCCCTCACATTATTTTATTGATGTATTATAGTACATATTGATGAGCTTTGTTGTTACTTATTTGTACATTCACACAAGGTAATAATTGGCTAATATCACTCCCCAGCATTACCCCGCCCCACTTCCTACCCTTTGATTCCTTCCTCTACTGATCTTTCTTTGATTTTTAGGAAATTCATTCCTGCCTTTCTTTTCCTTTTTCTTCTGTATCTTCTGTGTGAGAAAATACATTCTACTGTTAACCTTCTAAGTTTGACATATTTTGCTTAACATGATGGTCTCTAGTTCCATCCATTTTCCTGCAAATGACATGATTTTATTCTTCTTTATGGCTGAGTAAAACTCCATTGTGTATATATACCACATTTTCTTTATCCATTCATCCATTGATGGATACCTTGGCAGCTTCCATAGTTTGCTTATTGTGAATTGTGTTGCTATAGGCATGGGTATGCTTGTATCACTGTAGTAAGATGACTTTAAATTTTCAGGATAAATATCAAGAAGTGGTATAGCTGGGTCATATGGTATTTCCATGCCTAGTCTATTGAGGAGCCTCCGTACTGATTTTCATAGTGTTGTACTAATTTACAGTCCCACCAACAGTATAAAAGTGCTCCTTTTTCTTCGCATCCTCTCCAGCATTTATTAATGTTTGTATTCTCTATGACTGCCATTATGACTAGTGTGAGATGAAATCTCAGTGTCATTTTGATTTGTGGCATACTTTTGATTATAGAGGTTTTTCTTATGATGCCTCTGGAATTTATTTTGGAATAAGAAATAGGGTTAAGATCTACTTTTTTTTTAAACTAAAGTTACTTGTTTTTCGTAACACTATTTATTAAACATCTTATTGTTTCCTAGTAATAGGAATGATGTGGAATGTCACTCTTACCCAAAATTCTCAAGTTAGTTTGGGTTTAGTCTTTTTCAGAAATCTGTCTGCTGATGTGACAGTACCACGCTGTTTATCATAGCATCAGAATATGTCTGAGTGGGCTTAGTTTGTTTTCATTAACTCTACCTTTTTTACAGAACTTTTCTCATGCTTGTTTTCCATAAGATTTTTTAAATTGATTTTTCTAATTGTAAAGAGGAAACTTAAATATTGTTGATTTAATAACTTTCTATGAAAAAAAAAAAACACCATCATGGGGAAGGTGTACATTAACTACAGGTTACATTCTAATTTCAGAAATTAATTGTGAAAATGTGTGCATCTTTAATTCAGGAATTATAGAAAGAAAGGACAGATCCATTGTTGGCAACTTAAAATATTGACTGGCGAGCACAGGGTAACACTGGCTTCATAGCTTTACAATCCAGTCCAAGCTCACCACAAAAAACCATGGTTTTTTCACTGAAGCACACTGGTCAGAAAGGGTCCCTGTCGTTGGGCATTATAAGGAAGGCACTTTTCGTTTTCCCAGAGAGTTCTGAATGTGTCACATCTGAAGAGGCCTTGGGATAGGGTGTCATCTTATCAGGCAGTCATACTGATCTTGGATACATTATTCTCCTGGCAGTAAAGATGTTTTTTCTTTTCCCCCTGACAGGCAGCCTTGTTTGCACTCCAGAAACTTTTTGAAGAGAATTATGCTCCCCGGCCTATCTTTGTAAGTTCTAAAATATTTTTCATGACATATTCTTGTCTTTTATTAATAATTGTCATTTTGAATATAACTCCTAGCCGCCCTCCCCTCCCCAAAATAGAATGATTGACATTATCTTTTGGAAACCATTTAGTTTAACTTCCTCTGTTCACCTCCTTCCTACACTACCAACTCATTGCAGGTGGGCGGCTCACAAGAAGCCCCCTTAAAGCCAAAGACTTAAAGACCCAGTCTCATTAGGGCAAAGGAAGGATGGGCTTGCATGCTGAATGCCAAGTACCCAGCATTGACGATATTAGACTCCAAGGCATTAACTCAAGGCAGGCCTCTGAGAGTCCTGCTCGGTGAGCATATGACAGAATCAAAACAGGGGTGTTAGATAAATCAAGTATTTAACAGCACAGAAGGCTGGGATAACCTGGTATCTCTGGGGAAATTCCTCCAATGGGACTGACATGGATGTGTGATATATTTTTTTTCTTTTTTTCCTAATATTGGGGATTAAACTGAGAGCCCCACAAGTGCTAAGCAAATACTTTGCCACTGAACTGTATTCCCAGCCCTGCTTTTTTTTTTTTCAGGTCTAGGACTGAACTCAGGGCGTTGTGCATGCTAGGCAAGCACTCTGCTGCTGAGCTAAATCCCCAACCCCACTCCCCACCCTTTTTAAAAAATTTTTTAGACAGGGTCTCACAGACTTGCCCAGACTGGTCTTGAACTTTTAATCCTGCCTCAACCTCCCAAGCAACTGGAATTAACAGCATGTGCCACCACACCCAGGTGGATATGTGACGACTTCTGCTGTTGGGGCATTGATTTTTGCCTCATTGACTTTCCCTTTTCTGTTTCTGTGGCTTTCTGCCTCCTCCCCTGGTCACTTGGCATATATCCGTTCTGATCCTTTTGGAAAGTGCTGAATTTGAGTTTCACATTTCTCTTCCTTGTAAAAGAATAAGGAATACTGGTCTATTCATTTTATTTTATTTTGGGGATTATATTCTTTACCTGAATCTATATTGTTGACTTTGTTTCCTTTGTTAATTCAGATTTCAGGGACAATTGTTGATAAAAGTGGGCGGACTCTTTCTGGACAGACCGGAGAGGCATTTGTCATCAGTGTGACTCATGTAGACCCACTCTGGTGAGTGACTCGCTTCCTTGACTCCTTTCTTCTTTGGCAGATCTTTTCTAATAGTTACACATATGACCTGGGTGGGAATTACTTCCCCATAATTCCCTTGTACTACTTCTGTGATGTGTTGACTCTCCTTAGATACTTTCAGACTTTTTCTCAAGGGCTTCAGAACTGCCAAAATGGGTCACTTGAGGGACTGGGAAAGCTGTCCTACCTCTAGGCAGCCAAATGCCTTTTCATCTGTAGGTGCCCCCTTGTAGTTAAGACTGTGCTTGGCTAGGTACACTTTTATCAGTCAGTTACATTTTTGGGGCAATGCTTTGCAAATTTAAGGGTAATATCTCCTCCGTATTTATGGGGCAGTCAGAAGAATCCTAACTTGGAGTAAGGTGGGAAGCTCAGATTTTTATCTTTTATCAATCTTATAGACTGAAGGGGTATTTAGAAGGCAGCCTTCAATGTGAAAAAGTCCATATGTAAGGAACTATTACTCACTGACTCATGGTTATCACAAACTACCTATTAACAAAGAACAAGCAGACAGAACCCTGTATTACCAATACAGCACTTATTGAAATCCTTCTTTGTGCCTTGAATATTGGCATTTGTGAAATAATCCGCACTTGGAGAAGTAAATTTTGTAAGTTGAAAGATAAAATACAAAGCACTGTACAAAAATGTGAAGAAAATCTTGCTATACATAGAGAGATGGCTCTGTAGAGAAGGTGTTATTTGAGCTATGTTGGAAAATGTGAATTAGAGTTTGCTAAGCACAGAGGGGCAAGATAGATACATCAGAATGAGTTCATGTCAGTTTTGTAGATGTATAGTTTACAAAATGATTCTATATATGATGTTTCATTTGAATTTCAACATAACTCTGAAAACTTGAGTTTCTGAATTGATGGAATTATTCCCATCATTCAACAGATGAAGAACTAACTGTTGAATAGACAAATTTGTGCTGGATGCAGTGGCATCCGCCTGTAATCCCAGCTTCTTGGAAGGCCAGGACAAGAAGATCACAAGTTCAAGCCCAGCCTGGGAAATTTAGCAAGATCCTATCTCAAAATAAAATATAAAAAGGGCTAGGGATTTAGTTCAGTTGTAGAGCATTTGTCTAGCATGCATAAGGCCTTGGGTTCAATTCCTGGTACCAAAAAAAAAAAAAAAAAGTTAGGTTTGGAATTAAGTTTGGGAAAAAGTCAAACATACATTTTAATGATAACAGTGCTTAAATATATATGTGTACACACACACACACACACACACACACACACACACATTTTGCTTTTTACATGGTGTTGAATCCAGGTGATAGAATTGTAAGATGAAAGAAAATGTTAAATTGCCAAATGGGACTGGTAAAACACCTAGACTAAATAGGTCTGTTCAAGGGTTGTTAGTCATGCATGGAACTTAGCATTTTTTTTTTTTTGGACTGGGATTGAACTAAGGGATGCTCTACCATTAAGCTTAACCCCCAGTCCTTTTTGTTTTTTTAATTTTTTGAGACATGGTCTCACTAAGTTGCTCATGCTGGCTTCCGACTTGTGATCCTTTTGCTTCAACCTTCTGAGTCACTGAGATTATAGGTGTGTACCTTCATGCCTGGCTGGACCTAGCAATTGAAAATTTGAGCAGAAAAGTACAGAAAGCCCTCATACACTCCCTCCCTGGCTCTTGAAAACCCCCAGTGTTCTGTTATTAATATCTTGCCTTGGTACAGTATGGTATGTTAAGATATGAACCAATATCAAGATATTAACTGAAGGCCATAGTCTATATTAGAGTTCATTCTTGGTGTTTACATGCTATGAATGTTTTTGTTTTTGTTTTCATTTTTTTTCTGGGAATATTCATTTCCCCCCTTTTTTTTTGGTGGATTATAATTATACATAACAGTGGGATTTGTTAGGTTCATACATACACACAACAAAACAATATAATTGGATCAGTTTCACTCCCCAGGATCTCCCTTTTCTCTCCCCTCCCACCCCTTATCCCCTCCTATTCTACTGATCTCCCTTCTATTTTTTTTTTTTTTTTTTGATTTGTTCTAATTAGTTATATATGACAGTAGAATGCATTTTGACACATTGTACCCAAATGGAGCGCAACTTCTCATTCCTCTGGCTGTACATGGTGCAGAGTTACTCCAGTAGTGTAATCATACATGTTTATAGGATAATAATGTCTGTCTCATTGTATGTTTTTCCTATCCCTGTAGGATGGGAAAAGGCCCCACCCCTCTCCTCCACACAATTTAAAGTTCCTTCATTCTTCCCCACTATGGATAAGTATCCTCTTATCAGACAAAACATTTGGCCTTTGGTTTTTTTGGGGATTGGCTTGTTTCACTTAGCATGATGTTCTCTAGTTCCATCATGTACCTGCAAATGCCATAATTTTATTCTTTAAGGCTGAGTAATATTCCAATATGTATCACATTTTCTTTATCCATTCATATGTTGAAGGGCATCTAGGTTGTTTCCATAGTTTAGCTATTGTGAATTAGGCTGCTATAAACATTGATGTGGCTGTGTCATTGTAGTATGCTGATTTTTAAGTCTTTGGGTATAAACTGAGGAGTGGGACAGCTAGGTCAAAGGGTGGTTCCATTCCAAGTTTTCTGAGGAATCTCCACACTGCTTTCTACAATGTTTGCACCAATTTGCAGTCTCACCAGCAATGTATGAGTGTACCTTTTTCCTCACATCCTTGCCATCAGTTATTATTGCTTGTATTCTTGATAATTGCCATTCCAACTGGAGTGAGATGAGATCTTAGAGTAGTTTTGATTTGCATTTCTCTAATTGCTAGAGATGATGAACATTCTTCCATGTATTTGTTGACCTATCATATTTCTTCTTCTGTGAAGCGTCTGTTCAGTTAGTTCTTTTGCCCATTTATTGATCGGGTTATTTGGGGTGTTTTTTGGTGTTAAATTTTTTGAGTTCTGTGTCCCTTATATTTCCAGGAGATTAGTGCTCTATCTGAGGTGCGTGTGGTAAAGATTTTTTTCTCATTCTTTAGGCTCTGTTTTCACATTATTGATTGTTTCCTTTGCTGAGAAGAAACTTTTTAGTTGGAATCAGTCCCATTTATTGATTCTTAATTTTACTTTTTGCACTGTAAGAGTCCTGTTAAGGAAGTAAGGTGTGAAGCCAACATGATGAAGACTTTGTCCTACTTTTTCTTCTGTTAGGCATAAGGTCTCTGTTCTAGTGTTTTTTATTCACTTTGAGTTGATTTTTGTGCAGGGTGAGAGATAGAGGATTAATTTCATTTGCTACATGTGGATTTCCGTTTTCCCAGCACCATTTGTTGTATAGACTATCTTTTCTCTAATGTATGCTTTTGGTGCCTTTGTCTAGTATGAGATAATTGTATTCACAGGGTTTGTCTCTGGGCATTCTATTTTGTACCATTGGTCTACATGTCTATTTTGTTGCCAATACCATGCTGTTTTTGTTACTGTGGCTCTGTAGTATAGTTTAAGGTCTGGTATTGTGATGCCTCCTGCTTCACTGTTCTTACTGAGGATTGCTTTGTCTATTCTGGGCCTCTTATTTTTCCAAATGAATTTCATGATTGCTTTTTCTAGTTCTATGAAGAATATCATTGGGATTTTAATAGGAATTGCATTAAATCTGTATATCAGTTTTGGTAGTATGGCCATTTTGACAATATTAATTCTGCCTATTCAAGAGCATGGGAGATTTTTTTGTTTTTGTTTTTAGTTGTAATTGGACACAATACCTTTATTTATTTTTATGTGGTGTTGAGGATCAAACTCAGTGCCTTACACCTGCTAGGTGAGCACTCTACTGCTGAGCCACAACCCCAGCCCCATGGGAGATCTTTTATCTTCTAAGATCTTCTTCAATTTCTTTCTTTAGTGTTCTGTAGTTCACTGTAGAGGTCTTTCACCTCTCTTCTTAGATTGACTCCCAAGTATTTTATTTTTTTGAGGCTATTGTGAATGGGATAGTTTTTTAAATTTCTTTTGTGGTGGATTATCACTTATGTATAGAAATGCATTTGATTTTATGGGTATTGATTTTTATTCCTGCTACTTTCCTGAGTTCATTTATTAGTCCTAGAGTTTTCTGGTGAAATTTTTGGAATCTTCTAAATATAGAATCCTATTGTTAGCAAATAGTGATAGTTTGAGTTCTTCTTTTCCTATTTGTATCCCTTTAATTTCTTTTGTCTGCCTGATTGCTTTGGCTAGAGTTTCCAGGACTGTGTTGAATGGAAGTGGTGAAAGAGGGCATCCCTGTCTTTTTCCAGTTTTTACAGGGAATGCTTTCAGTTTTCTCCATTTAGAATGGTGTTGGCCTTGGGTTTAGCATAGATAGCTTTTACAATGTTGAGGTGTGTTCCTACTATCCCTAGTTTTTCTAGTGTTTGCACATGAAGAGGTGCTGTATTTTGTCAAATTCTTTCTCTGCATCTATTGAGATAATCATATGATTCTTGTCTTTAAGTCTTTTGATGTGATGTATTATGTTTATTGATTCCTGTATGTTAAACCAACCTTGCATCTCTGGGATGAACCCCACTTGATTATGGTGCACATTTTTAAAAAATATTTTATTAGTTGTCAATGGGCCTTTATTTTATTTATTTATACATGATGCTGAGAATCGAACCCTTTGCCTCACACATGCTAGGCAAGTGCTTTTCTACTGAGTTGCAACCCCAGCCTGCACTATCTTTTTAATATATTTTTGTATGTGATTTTCCAGAATTTTATTGAGAATTTTTGCTTCTATGTTTATCATGGACATTGGTCTGAAGTTTTCTTTCCTTGATGTGTCTTTGTCTGGTTTTGTTATCAGGGTGATACTAGCCTCATAGAATGAGTTTAGAAGGTTTCCCTCACTAATTTGAAGAGTATTGGTATTAGTTCTTCTTTGATGGTCTTGTAGAACTCAGCTAAGAATCTGTTTGGTACTGGGCTTTTCTTTGGTAAGCTTTTGATGGCATCTTTTATTTAATTGTTTGAAATTGATATGTTTGAATTGTGTATGTCTTCCTGATTGAGTTTGGGTAGATCATTTGTCTCCAGAAATTTATCAGTGTTTTTAAGTTTTCTGTTTTACTGGAGTATAAATTTTCAAAATAGTTTCTAATTATCTTCTGTATTTCAATAGTGCCCATTGTGATATTTCCTTTTTCATCATGAATTTTAGCAATTTGAGTTTTTCTCTCTCCTCTTTGTTAGCATGGCTAAGGGTTTATCAATTTTATTTGTTTTTTTTCAAAGAATTTTTTGTTTTGTCAATTTTTTCAGTTTCTTTTGTTTCAGTTTCATTGATTTCAGCTCTATTATTTCCTGTCTTCTTCTTTTGGTGTTGTTTTATTCTTTTTTCTCTAGGGCTTTGAGATGTAACATTAGGTCATTTATTTGTAGACTTTTTATTCTTTTAAAGAATGAGCTCAATGCAATGAACTTTCCTTTTAGCACTGCCTTCATAGCGTCACAGAGATTTTGATAATGTTGTATTGGTGTTCTCATTTATCTCTAAGAACTTTTTTATCTTCTCCCTGGTGTCTTCTGTTATCCATGCATCATTCAGTAGCACATCATTTAGTCTCCAGGTGTTGGAGTAGCTTCTACTTTTTTATTTTATCATTGATTTCTAATTTTATTCCATTATCATCTGATAGAATGCGGGGTAGTATCTCTATTTTTCTGTATTTTCTGAGAGTTGCTTTGTGGCACAACATATGGTCTCTTTTAGAGAAGCATCTGTGCACTGCTGAGAAGGTGTATTCACTCAATGGTGGATGAAAGACTCTATATATGTGTTGTGGTTTTTAGCCCCCCCCCGCCCCCCGACCACCAGGGAAACCATGCCTCAACCAAGATGAGCCAAGAGAGGTAAAGCTCAACTGGCAGCCGGCACCCAGCCCTCCCTCGCTGGAGGACAATCAGATGCGCCAGGGAGAGGAGTCAAAGCAGGATCTCGTTTATTGAGGAAGTACACACAACTTATGTACTGCACAGGAGCCAATCAGGATAAAGGTCAGAGGGGTGGAGTGAGTTCACGTGTACACCCATCCCATAGTCAGTAAGGGAAGGCACGAGCTGTCTATGAGGGCAGAAGAGTCCTGGACCTATCCTGGAGGTGGTCCGCCTTTTTCATCACCACCCACAGCACCGCCTCCTGGCTGATCGTCAGGAGCCATCCCAGCCACATGTGCTGCCCCAAGACCAGGAAGCCGGCAGCAAGTCATGCCCTACATATATGTCCATTAAGTCTAAAGCATTGTACTATTTAGCTGTATACTTTCTTTGTTTAGTTTTTGTTTGGAAGATCTATCCAGTGGAGAGGTGTGTTAAAGTCACCCAGTATTATTGTGTTGTGGTCTATTTGATTCTTGAAATTGAGAAGGGTTTGTTTGCTGTACATAGATGTTCCATTGTTTGAGGCATAAATATTTATAGCTGTTACATCTTGTTGATGTATGATTTTCTTAAGTAGTATGAAATGTCCTTTATCCGTTCTGACTAACTTTGTTTTGAATTCCACTCTGATATGAGGATGGAAACCCCTGCTTGTTTATGTAGTCCATGTGAGTGATAAGTTTTTTTCCTATCCTTTCACTTTCAGTCTGTGGATTTCTTTTCCTAGGAGGTGAATTTCTTGAAGACAGCATTGGGGTCTTGTTTTTTAATCCAATCTGCTAGTCTATGTCTTTTGATTTTTGAGTTTAGGCCATTAACATTCAGGGTTATTATTGAGATATGATTTGTATTCCTGTTCATTTTGGTTTATTTTTGTTTTTTAGCTTGACTTAGTTTCTCCTTTATCAACCTTTCTTTTAATGTAGCTCTTCCTTTTGCTGGTTTTCATTTCTTCCTCATGGAATATTTTGCTGAGAATGTTCTGTAGTGCAGGTTTTCTAGTTGTGTATTGTTTTAACTTTTGTTTATCATGGAAGGTTTTTATTTCATACAAATCTGAAGCTTAATTTTGCTAGATATAAAATTCCTAGTTGGCATCCATTTCTTTTAGAGCTTGATATATGTTATCCCTGGTATTGAGGGTCTGGGTTGAGAAATCAGCTGAAATTTGAATTGGTTTCCCCCTACTTGTAATTTGATTTTTTTCTCTTGCAGCCTTTACAATTCTATCCTTATTCTGTATGTAATGTGCCATGGTGTGGGTTTGTTGCAAATTTCATTCTTTAGATTTGGAAATTTTCTGATATTGTGTCTTAAAAAGATTGTGCATTCCTTTGGTTTGTATCTTCATGCCTTCATCTATTACAATAAATCTTAAATTTCATTTTTTCATGTTATCCCATATTTCTTGGAAGTTCTGTTCATGGTTTCTTACCATCTTCTCTGTGTGGTTGACTTTATTTTCAAGAGCATGTATTTTGTCTTCATGGGTTGAGGTTCTGTCTTCTAAGTGGTCTGGTCTGTTGGTGATACTTTCCATTGAATTTTAATTTAGTTTTTTGTTTCCTTCATTTGGAGGATTTCTGCTTGATTCCTTTTTATAATCTCTGCCTGTTTATTGAAGTGATCTTTCATTTCCTGTATTTTGTCTCTGATTCCATTCTTTATTTTGAAGATCAGCCTAACTATGTATCCTCTAAACTTCTTCTCTGACATTTCTTCTACTGTTTTGTTTATGGATTCTGTTGTCGGAACATGTTGGTTTGTTTGAGGCGCTTTGTTCCCTTGTTTTTTCATGTTGTTTGTGTGTCTTCCCATTTAGCAGATGGATCTGAGGCAGTACAGTTTGTACCCTGTAGTCTATAGTGTCCCTGAGTCTTCCAGTACCCCACCTTTAAAGGGGAGCCAATATTAATAGCACCAAATGCAAACAATATATATCTTTAAACCAAATTAGCTCTTATTAAGGCGTCTACATTTTTGTTGCAATAAAAAGAAATGATGTGTTTAGTTATTGTCTACAATATAAACAGTTTGCTAAAAGGCTTTACCATTTCTAATGATGGACAGTGAGGGAACACAAGATGTGATGTTTATGAGGGAGAAGGAGAGAAGATAGAGGGAAAATTTCATAGAAAAAGTGAGGGAGGAATTCATAGAGATTGGCTGTTAGTAAGAGAGAAGTGAGAGAGAGAATCCAGGGAGACAGACAGGTGAGAGAAAAAATATATACAGATTTAAAAAAAAGAAGGTAAAAATTTAAGTATATACAACAAAATTGTAATGTACTATTCAGACATCCCATTCCTCAGTAAATTGATGCACCAAAAATATTAGAATTCAAAAATGGTAGAAATGTGAGAGAGAGGGCAAAAGACCCAAAAAAAAAGGAAAGTCTCAGTGGGAAATTGAATGATAGCTTCCATTGGCTTTCACAGATTTTCTCAGCTTCCCTTCTCTGCTGATAAGTGGGGTTGTCAGAAGTTTGATGGTAACTCTAGTCCAGTGGGTGCTGGAGTGGTTGGGTGGCAGGTTGGGTGGGGTGAGCTGATGGCAAGATGCCTTCACACCCTCTTCCAGTCTTCCCACCCATTGTAGCAGGCCCCTTCCATCCCTGTGCACTTCAGGACTCACTAAGCTGGAGACAGCCCCGTTTTCTCCAGTTTCTTCACTCTGAGTTTCCCCGGGGAACTTTCCCTAGTCTGTGGTGTTCCACAGGCTTGCTAGACCCAGACTGGCCCACACAAACTCAGCTGCAATCTGATGGAGCTGGGCTTCGGCTTCCCCAGGCTCTGCCTTGCTGCAGTCTCAAGATCTTAATGACGTTTCATCTTGCAGAGAGACCACCAGGGATGTGCTCACACAAAGGAGTGACCCTGCAAAGAGGCAGCCAGATGGTGGCCACTAGCATACCCATTAAGAACCTAGGGTACTTAACCACTGAGCAATGTCCCAAGTGCCCCCTTTTTTCTTCTTTCAGTTTTGAAACAGGGTCTCACTATGTTGTTTGAGGGTCAGGTGCAACCAGACTTGCAGATACCCCACAGTATATCCCCAGGCCCTGGCTGGTGTCTACAGACTGAGGCGGCCATGCCCTGAGATGGTGGTGGTGGCAGTTGCAAACCTGCAGGCCCTGACTGGCATCTCAAGATGGTGGTGGCCATGCCAAAGCAAACTTGTTGCTACTCTGACAGTGCATTTCCAGGCTGCAGTAGGCAACGGGCAGTCTGCAGGCTAAAGGCGGGTGATCCGCGGGTGGATTGTTGGAGGTTGGGCAATGGGCAGGCAAGAGGTGGGCAAATGGGCAAATGGTGGACGATAGGCAGCAGTCAGCAAGAGATCTATGCTTAGAAGGGTGGCGATATGCTGGTAGTTGGTGGGTGATTGCCGCAGACGAATGTGGGGTAAACAGCAGGGGATCAGTGGGCAGCGAAGGCTGCCTTGTAGAGAAGTTGTATTTCCTCTGCTTGAATCTCTCATCATGGAGCGACAAGAAATGCACCCTCTCTCCAGTCTGCCATCTTGGATCCCCCTACATGCTATGAACCTTTTTTTTTTTCTAAATATTATTTTTTTAGTTTTTTTAGGTGGATACAATATTTTTATTTTTTCATTTTTATGTGGTGCTGAGGATTGAACCCAGTGCCTCATGCATGGTAGGCGAGCGAGCATTCTACCTCTGAGCCTCAAACTCAGCCCCATGCCATGAATCTTGAAATGTATGTTTACCGTTACAGTATCATATAGACTAGTTTCATTCACTAAAAATCTCCTGAGCTTTGTGTAATTTATCCCTTTTTCTTGTCTGTTGGCAGCTAGTCTTCTGATTGTCCTATAGTTTTGTCTTTTTTGGAATGGAATATAATTGTAATCATATAGTATATAAGCTCTTTGGATTGGCTCTTTTCACTCAGCAATGTGTATTTGAGCTTCCCCCATGTATTTTCATTGCTTTTTAGTGCTGAGTAATATTCTGTTACTAAATGTGTGGTTTTATTTGCAGTGAAGGGCTTCTTGGTTGCTTCCAAGTTTCGGTTAAAAGTGAACAAAGCTGCTGTGAATATTAATTTGCAGGTTTTTGTGTAGATATTAAGTTTTCAGTTCATTTGGATAAATAACAAGGAACATGATTGCTAGGTCATGTTTAGTTTCGTAAGAAACTGAAACCATTTTTTGTTTGTTTGGTTTTTGGTAGTACTGGGAATTGAACCCAGGGGTACTGTAGCACCCAGCTAGATCCACAACCTTTTTTTTTTTTTTTTTTTTTAACATAAGCTCTCACTAAGTTGACAAGGCTGACCTTAAACTTGTGATTCTCTTGCCTCAGCTTCTCGAGTAGCGGGGATTCCAGGTGGGTGCCATCAGGCCCAGCATGGCTGTACTTTTGTGAATTCCCACCAGCACTGAGTGAGAGTTACTGTTGCTCTACATCCTTACCAGCATTTGTTGTTACTCTTCTGGATTTTAGTCATTCTAATAGGTGTATAGTGGTATTTCATTTTAATTTTTTTTTTTTTTTTTAAAGAGAGAGTGAGAGAGAGAGAATTTTAATATTTATTTTATAGTTTTTGGCGGACACAACATCTTTGTTTGTATGTGGTGCTGAGAATCGAACCTGGGCCGCACACATGCCAGGCAAGCGCGCTACCGCTTGAGCCACGTCCCCAGCCCCTTTCATTTTAATTTTCAATCCCTAATTACATAGGATGTGGAGCAACATTATGTGCTTATTTTCCATCTTTGTTTTCCTTGGTGAGTTGTTGGTTTGATTTTTTGTGCAGTTTTGGATTCAGATTTTTTTTTTTAATGTTTCAAAAGTTCTTTATGTATTTTGAATACCAGTCCTTAATACCTTTTTTTTTTTTTTTTGGTAGTTGTAGGTGGACACAATGCCTTTATTTTTTCATTTTTATGTGGTGCTGAGGATCAAACCTAGTGCCTTACTTGTGCTAGGCGAGCGCTCTACCACTAAGCCACAACCCCCCACCTTTTTTTTTGCTTTTTCTTTTGTGGTACTGGGAATTGAATCCAGGGGTACTGTACCACTGAGTTACATCCCATTCTTTTTACTTTTGATTTTGGGTCAAGTTCTTGCTAAGTTGCTGAAACTGGTCTTGAACTTGCAGTTCTTTCTACCTCTGCCTCCCGAGTTGCTGGCATTACAGGTATGTGCCACCACACATGGCCATCTTTTCATGCTCTTAACATAGGGTCTTCTAACTACTGAGCAGTTTTTAATTTTAGGGAAGTTCAGCTTAAAGTTTTTTTTCTGTTATGTATTCTGCTTTTGATGTTTTATCTGAATACTCTTTGCCAAACCCATGATCACCTAGATTTTCTCTGTTATTATCTTCCAGAATTCTATTTTTTTTTTTTTTTTGTACCAGGGATTGAACCTAGGGTACTTAACCACTAAGCAATGTCCCCAGCGCCCCCTTTTTTCTTCTTTCAGTTTTGAAACAAGGTCTCACTATGTTGCTGAGGGTCTTGTTAAGCCAGTCTGGGTTCAAATTTGTGATACTCCTGCCTCAGCATCCTGAGTTGTGAAAATTCAGATGTGTGCCATGGTGCCTGGCAAGATTCAGTATTTTTTATTTTTTTAATTGTTGATAGAACTTTATTTTATTTATTTACATGTAGTGCTGTGAAATGAACCCAGTGCTTCACACATGCCAGGCAAGTGCACTGCTGCTGAGCCCCAGTCCCAGTCCAAGATTCAGTTTTTTAAAAAATGGATGTTCAGTTGTTCCAGCTCCACTTCTTGAAAAGACTGATTTCTTTTTTGTGTTGCCTTTGCTCCTTTGTCAAAGATCGGTTGAGGGCTGGGGTTGTGGCTCAGTAACAGAGTACTTGTCTAGCATGTTGAGGCACTGGGTTCAAATCTCAGCACCACATATAAATAATAAATGAATAAAATAGAGGTCTATCAACAACTAAAAAAAATTTTAAAAAGATCAGTTGATACTTTTTGTATGAGATTATTTCTAGGCGTTCTAGTCTGTTCCATTGACCTCTTTGTCTTTTCTTTCACCAACACCACCCTGTCCTGATTACTTAGGCTTTTTAGTCAGTTTTGAAGACAGGTAGTGTAAGTTCTCTGCTGTTATCCTTCAGCTTTTGGGCTGGGTCTTTTGCCTCTGTGTATAAATTAGAATCAGTTCGTTGATATCCATAAAATAACTTGCCGGGATTTTGAATGGGATAGTGTAAATATAGATCAAGTTGAGAGAATTGACATCTTCACAATGTTGAATCTTCTTATTTATATATGTAGTATCTTTTTTTTTTTTTAATGCTGGGGATTGAACCCAGGGCCTCAGGCATCCTAGGCAAGTGCTCTACCACTGAGCTATATATCCCAGCTCCATAAATGTATATTTCCATTGATTTTAATCTGTTTTATTTCCTTCACTAAAATTTTACAGTTTTCCTCTTTGAGATGTTATATGTATTTTATTAGATATATACCTAAGTATTTAATTTATTTTGGTGCTGATGTGAATGGTTTTGTTTTTTATTTCAAATTATAGTTGCTCATTGTTGGTATATAGGTAAACAATTGATTTTGGTATACTTTCTATTTTGTAGCATTAGTGTATTTGCTTATCAGTTATAGGAATTTTTAGTGATTGGGAAATTCTACAAAAACAGTTATACAGTCTGTGAACAAAGACAATTTTACTTCTTCTTTTCCAGTCTGTCATTCTGTATATCTTCTATTTTGCTTCTTTTATTGTATTAGGGTTCCCAGTACAAAGATGACTAGGAGATGAAAGTGGACATTATAGCATTGTTCTTTTTTTTTTTAAATTTTTTTTAGCTGTGAGCGGATATTTATTTATTTTTATGTGGTGCTGAGAGTGCCTCACACATGCTAGGCAAGTGCTTTTCCACTGAGCTACAATGCCAGCCCATAGCATTGTTCTTGATCTTAGGGGGCAACATCTTCTGTATTCTCATCATTAACCAGATGTTATTTGGAGCTTTTAAAATGGATATTCTATATTAAGTTGAGGAAGTTCCCTTATATTGTTAGTTAGCCAATGGGTTTTTTTTTTTTTCTTTCCCCTGAGTATTTATTGTTAAATAAGGGTTTTTTTTATATTGAAATAATTTCAGACTTATAGAAAAGATAGAATAGGGGGAATTCTAGTATAGTCTTCATCTGGTTTTCCCTAATATTAGCATCTTATATAACTAAGATACTTTGTGAAAACTAATAAGAGTTTCGTACTATTTATTAACCAAACTTCAAACTTTATTTGGATTTAAAGATTTTTTTTTTTACTAATATCCTTTTTTTATTCTAGGATCCAACCAAGTGTACCACATTGTACTTAGGAATCATAACAAAGAAAAAAGGCAAAATATGAAAACAAAATATCACATGGTCCAATAGCTTCATAGTTGTTATCTGAATTCCAGAAGGCCACAGGGGCCTGACTCTAGGGTAGCAGGGACTCTACTTGTGAAGCAGGGACTAAGTTCTGCTTTTCTGGAGTTCTAGGATGGGGTAGTTTTTTTCCTCCCATTTCATGTTTCTCCTACCTGTAAGATGTACGTTTTATCCTTCCTTCAGTATTATTTTGAGGTTGCATTTTTATTAGTAATGGTACTTTTCTGGCATTTCTGTCCCATAGTATGCCACTAGACATTCTGTAAACTAATTTAAGGAGTCATATCCATAGACAGGGTACTTTAACTGTAAATATCTGAAGGTGGAGTTATGGGCAAAAGTATTCCATGCTGCATGGAACCTCAGTGAGATGGCTTTGTAGCTGAATAAAGTGCTTTGAATTTGGAGATTTATTGTCCGCTTGGTTTATTCTTCTTTATCATAACTTTTATATGTATAAATACACTGAATGAAAGATGATGCTTTTAATATCTTCTTTTTGTTTTTCAGCATTGGATTAAATTGTGCTCTGGGTGCAGCTGAAATGAGACCTTTTATTGAAACGATTGGAAAATGTACGACAGCGTATGTTCTCTGTTATCCCAATGCAGGTGTGTTTTTCAAAGGGAGATCCATGTACACAGGCATGGTAGATATTATTAGAAGAGGTTGTTTCATAGGTCTTGGTATAGAGTTGCTGCTCAATAGAGATTTATTTTCCAAATGAATAGTATTTGGGTCTAGACCAGTGTTTCCCTCACGATCTGAATGAAGAGTTTGGCCCAGCCTGAAGCCTCACAGTAGGACAGAACTTTGGGGAGTGAGCCTGGTCATATAAGCTACCAGCACCTTGCCTTTGGTGACAGTGCTTGCATGTGGACGTGGCCAACTAGATTGCCGGAAATGAGGACAGGGAGCCCTTCTCTTCTTCACTCTTAGTGGATGAGCAGCAGAAGAGTCTTTGTTGTTTCCTCTTTTCTCTCTAAAAGATGTACTTAGAGTTTCCTGAGTGTAAAAATTCCAATGGCATTTGTAGATAATTCTCAAAACGATCCAGTTAAATATTGGTGATCTGATCTGGGTTAGCCAGATTTCCCTGTGAATATTTTTGAGAGCTGCTCAGCTACTTAGGGCTAAAAATAATTTTGCAGCCTTCTGTCTCCAAATATGTACATCTTAAAATGCATAATAAATTGTATTTCCCACCAAGAGTAAGATAAATGGAAGAGGATAATAAATAAAACAGGAAATTGGATAGGAGAGGATAAAGTCTTAACTTGGGAAAATTTGTTTGAAAGGAGACTGGTTGTTTTTGGTTTTTAGACTTTTTTTTTCCTTTTTCTTTTGGTTGTACTAGATTGAACTCAGAGCTAGTAAAATGCTCATGCTAGTCAGATGCTCTACCACTGAGCTACATTCTTAGACCTTTTTTTCTGTGTGTGGTATCTGTGTTTACTGGGTAAATATTATGTGTTCCTTGCTTTTACAGGTAAGCAAAATATAATTATCAATATAAAATTTTGTAACTTTTGTTAGGGTAGTTTTCAATAATGGTTGAAATGTCCTTTCTCAGGTCTTCCCAACACTTTTGGTGACTATGATGAAACACCTTCTATGATGGCCATGCACCTCAAGGTCAGGGGTCCTCTTTAACTTGGTTTTTAAAAAAAGAGATAGAATTTTGGTTTTAGAATATTTAGAAGCAGATTTTCCCTCTAGAGAAATCCCAGGGCGTTAATAATGAAAGCATAACTACTCTGAATTAAGGTGGTGGAGGTATAGGGAAGGACCAACTATTAGCATCCTTATTGTTGATTGGCACTGGTGACTCTTTGAAAAGTCCCAGTGCAGGCCACTCCAAACTGATAGAGGCTTGATTCTTCTCTGAGATGTTGCTTCCTCTTCAACCTTCCCAAGTAATGAATTTTTCCCCTTATGTCCCTAAAACTGCTGGGTGGAGTAGGTGTCCTCCTGGTTCCCCATTCTCATCTCTACCATCCCCCCTTTTTTTTAATAGTTGTACATGGACATAATACCTTTTTTTAAAAAAATTAATGTTTGCTGAGGATTGAACCCAATGCCTCACACATGCTAGACAAGTGCTCTACCACTGAGCTACAACCACAGCTCCTCTAGCATCATTCTTGTCTCCCTTGGCATCTTTGAATCATGAGACTGTACTATAAACTATTGTACCTTAGTGTACTCATCTACTAACCCCCATACCTCTTTTCTGTCATTCTTTGAGTGTTTAGCTCCTGGCTTACTGACATTTTCTATTAAACTATTTCTGACTCAATTCTTACGATTTCAATGTGTGGGTGCTCTTTCTAGCACTCTTTTGACTTCTCAGGTTCTTAACTTCCTATGTTACTTACTGGGCTCTTCATGCACCAGCCTCTGGTCTAACTCCAGGGCCATGCTGTCCAGTATGGAGGCACAATCACATGTGCTTATTGGAATAGTTGAAATGTGGCCAGTGTGACAGAGCAACTGAATTTTTTATTTAAAAATTTAAAAATTAAATTTAAAAGCTGATACTCATTTTATGTATTATTTGAAAATGCATAATCTAGCTTGCACTCATTCAACTTAGCTTATGTGTAAAGAAAATCTTTAATTTCCATAGAGAGGCAAATAAATTTCCCATTGTACTTTAAATGGCATAAGGGATTTCATCATACCTGAATTATTTTCCACTTTATTTTTATATTTAGGGATTGTGAAAATTTTGTATCTAAAGTTAAATATGTTTAGCTGTTGCTTTGGTACAATCTTAGTGATTCAGGGAATGTAGAAAGTAAAGGCTTTCATGCTTAATTGGTCTTGGTGAATTTAGAATTTAGAAACTTTTCCTGAATGCAGGACTTTGCAGTGGATGGCTTGGTCAATATCGTTGGTGGATGCTGTGGTTCAACACCAGATCATATCAGGTAATAATCACCTTTAAATATTTTAAGTTTTTTCAATTAAATTTATATACCCCAAATTTGTGTTTTGAAGTCCTATCTTCAGTAGCTCAGAATGTGATTGTATTTGAAGAAAGGGCTTTTTGATAGTCACTTAAGGTGAAAGGAGTGGGTCTGTTCATGATCCAGTTTGGTTGGTGACCTTATAAATAAGAGGACACAGATGCACATGCAAAGGGAAGACCATGTGAAGACACAAGTAAAACACATTCATCTTCAAGCTATGGGAAGAGGCCTCAGGATAAACCAACCCTGATCAGAGCCTCCTATGCTTCAAATTGTGGGAAGATAACTGTCTGTTGTTTAAGTCACCTGGTCTGTGGTACATTGTTAAGGCAGCTTTAGCAAAGTACTAGGCCTTACTATTGTGAAAAAATTCTACAATAAAAATAAAGAAATAAAAAAAATTAGCTTCCATGTGCCTATACAATAGTTGCCAGATTTTTCAAAATTTTGTTATTCTTATTTTACCTATCCCCCATGTGTTCCTCAAGAATATCATAGAACCAATCCCAGATGTCAAAACATACCCTTAAACAGTCTTTGAATGCTGAAAGAGAGGCAGCTTGTATTTCTTGTGGAAAGTACATATCTCCATTAGATTCCTTCATGGAAGGACAAGGCAGTAAGGCAACAAGTGTCTTGTTCAAGAGAAGCACCTCCGCCTGGCTCCAGGCAGTGAGTGTGTTAAGAAAGGGAGTGATATGGGAGCAAGGCCACGTGTATGTTTACTTACTTAGCATTTTATGCCATATAACACATTGGATTTCAGTGAAATAGAACATAGTTTGCACTGTTTGTTTTCCTTTGGAGTGGTGAATGATCATATGTTGAGCCAGTCATCTCACTGTGTAAAGTCTGTTTTCATGCATATAATGTACTGTGCCTAGTAGTTATGTGCTTTGTTTGACTTCTATGATAAGCTCGTAATAAATATGATTTGTGTTTGTGTGTGTGTGTGTGTGTTTGTGTGTGATTAAAACCAGGGCCTCCTGCATGCTAACCATGTGCTTTTCTGCTGAGCTACACCAATAGCCCCAATTTTTTTAACCCAGTAGTAGTTTGATGTGGGTTATCATTGAATCACAGACAATTTCTTTCTGTTTTTTAGTTCATTTCCTCTTTAAATAGAGTTGTTTTAAATGTCTCTCTGAATGTGTGTATATTTACATCTGTATATTAATATCTGTCTATATATATTTGATGTGTTTATTTAGACATCTACATATTAATTTAGGGGGCAGTAAAGTGAGGGCTTCTTAGCAAGGCCCTAAGGAACTTAGTGAGACCCTGTCTCAAAACAAAAAATAAAAAGGACAGGGATGTAGCTTAGTGGTAAAGCACCTCTTTGGTTCAGTCCCCAATAACAAAACAAAATAAAACAAAAAAGACATGATTCATTAGAAGCAAATAAGGTTAAAGAATGCAATAGCTAAAACAAATTGCCCCACCCCCACCCCCATACCAGGGATTGAACTCAGGGGCACTCAACCATTGAGCCACATCTCCAGTTTCATTTTTGTATTTAGAGACAGGCTCTCACTGAGTTGCTTAGCACCTGGCCATTGGTAAGGCTGGCTTTGAACTTGTGATCCTCTTGCCTCAGCCTCCGGAGCTGCTGGGATTACAGGTATGCACCACTGCACCCGGCCAGCTTAAACAAATTTTGAGGAGTAATTATTTGAAGTGTTAATAGTATGTACACTCCCTGCTATGTGTGTGGTATCGTAAAAATGGATCCACAGGACCTCATTCTCTCCACTCCTGTGTACACCTTCTCATCAAAACTGAAGACTTCCTTTTGTTGTTGTTAAACTGTTGACTAGGCAGCAAGGACGTGTTTTGTGTGTAGGTTTGCTGGAGTAAAGGACATCTGTGAGTTTGGAGATGGGAGAGGAAGTTTACAATTTTTTTCTTACAAACCCTCATGCAGCTCCAGGTTCATGCCTCTGAGAACAGAAACAGCACAGCCAGTTCATAGCCAGCTGGGCAGGCACATAGAAGTGAAGGGTCACAGATTAATTTTCTGTGGACTGAGAGAACTAAAGGGCATAATTGTGCTGCACATTTGGAAGTAGGTATATTATTATGTGCATAGTTGTGTTAATAGTCTTGATTTCATAGTTGGAAATTAGTTTATTTTATTCTGAGTTAATGAATATAGTGTTTTCTCTTTTAACTTAGGGAAATTGCTGAAGCTGTGAAAAATTGCAAGCCTAGAGTTCCACCTGCCACTGTTTTTGAAGGACATATGTTACTATCTGGTAAGTAATGAAGGTGTGGTGATTATGATTTTAGTAACCATTTGTAGGCTGTATTTAGTATGTTTATTCTGAGTGGTAGAATAACAGAATTGTTTTACCAAGAAATTTGTTTATTAGGTCAAAGAAGAGTGCCTGTTTTTCTTGGTGCTTAAATGAATTCTAGTGAGGAATGCTTTATATTTCTGGGGGTTGGGTGGCAGAACATCCCTTCAGGGTAAAAGTGAATAAAGGCCCAGGAGTGCCCTTGGTTACCCTGAGAACTCTGTGGTCCTGTCTCTACTGTACACTGTGCTAAAACATACTCCTGGCCACAGCCTTACAATGGTACTAGTTGACTCAAAATTCCAAACTGCCAAGGCTGATGTTTGGTAACAGCAGCAGCATCTTCCTGGAAAATTTTATTGTTGTAATTTTTATTTGCCATGTGATCAGCACTTGGGAAGAGTCATGTGTTCATATTGTTTGGTTCTAAGAAATCCTGTGAGGTAGACAACCTCTTTTTCAGCATGTATTTTAATATTCAAATGAGGAATATTAGTAAAAAGAATCCTCCTCTGAACTATTAAAATAACGTTGAATTTCATATTTATGACTCAGTCCTTTCTTGGAGTATTAGATGGTAAGTTTAATCAAAAAAAGTGTTCTTTTTTTTAAAGAGAAACTATGCATAACACAAAGAAGAATTATACTTTGTAGTATTTTATAATTTAGCATCTCTTTATTGAAATATTTTTGTTGCTTTTGTTGTCCTGAAAGGCATGATATAAAAATACAGGTAACAACAAGAGTAATATTGGCTTTTTTTTCAGTGAGACCATATGCACAGAAGTAGCCCCAGTGATCTTTCTGCCTTTGCCTTCTGAGAAGCTGGGATAATAGTTGTTGGTAGTGCTATTAGCAGAACTGCTATGAAGTTTTGTCGATAAGAATACCTCTATAGTTTAGCCCTTTTTTTCTCTGTGTGCTTCAAATGACAGAGGATGAGGGCAAAAGTAGAGTTTATGATTTCTGATGGTGGCTTTGACAGAAGGAGGTGTGGCAGGAAAGTTTGTTTCACCTTAACTGAAGACTGTATCACTTCAGCTAAGCTCTCAAACAGAATCCAAGCTCTGCCAGAGTCAGAATCAGACAGTCATTTACATGTGGTTATTTTTAGAATTTATGTGTAAAAATTATAATCCTTTTTCCCCATTTGAATTTTATGCACTGTTTCTAAATTTTTTTAACAGTCACCTTCAGATAGACTTTAAGAATGACATCAAATGTGCTTTTTAACTCAGTCTTTTCTAAATTACAAAATTGAGAGGTCTGTTTTTGTATTAGATCCTTCACATTCATGCAGAAGCAAAGGTTTTGTGTGAAATGCTGTTAGGGAGGTCACATGAGAACTCTTCAGCGTATGAAAGTTGGCAGCCCTGTTTGCCTGTCCTCCAAACTTCTGGTCAACATAAAGATCAGGGGCCCCTGAGCCTAGCTTGGGGATCATTACAAACAGGATGGGAAATCATAAGCTGAAATTATGGAAAGCGATTTTCTTCTAAGAACATGAACAAACAGTCTGGAATGGTTTTATAATTACCCAGCTCCTTTGTAATCATCTAGTTCATTATTTTCCTCTCCCTCATATCTGTTTCTTCCTCAATTGATGATTTGCACAGAACTTGAAAACCATTTTCTTAATGATAGCTCTTATTGCAGGTGCTAATTTTGTGCTCATCACTGTTACCCAGTTTCAATTGTGTAAGGCAAGTACTTCACTGCCTATTTTATAAGCTCAGAGACTGTGTGGGAAGTTGCCTGAGGTTCAATCAGGTCAGTGGATTGAATTCAGGGCTCTCTGCCCCCAGAGCTTGCCTACAACCCTTCAATGAGACTGCATTGCTTAGTATTTTAAAAGTGATGAGCAGAACAAAAGAGTTCACAGTCTTTTCTGTAGGGCAATTTACCTCAGTGTAATGTATCTATGTATATTGACTGATATGTGTCCCTCAGTTGGCCTGAGTCAAGGGAAATGCTATCACTTGTTAGGAGATAAGGAAATAGATGTCAAAGCCCAGCTGGCCTGCACTGGGTCAGCTCATTACTGGTGGACCAACCACAGTGGTGTCTGTCTTCCAGGTTGCCACCTGGGTCCTTCTGCACAGCTTGATTTAGGCTTTCTGGTTACAAGCATACACACAATGTTGAAATTAAGAGAGCTCGTTCTCTCCAGCTTCAGTCTATCTGACTGTACCATTGGGCATAATGTGTGTGTGTGTGTGTGTGTGTGTGTGTGTTTTACTGGAGATTAAACCCAGGAGCACTTCTGAGCTACATCCCTGTCCCTTTTTAAATTTTGTTTTGAGATAGGGTCTTGCAAATTGCCCAGGCCGGGTTTGAATTTGTGATCTTTCTGCCTTTGCCTTCTGAGATGCTGGGATAATAGCCATTGGTAGTGCTATTAGCAGAACTGCTAGGAAGTGTAAGAAGATGGGTAACTGGTAACATGTTTGCAGTAGTCAGGAATAGTGAGAGGATGAGTCTTCAAAAAATTGAAGCTAGGTGCTTTTGGGCCATCAAGAGGTATGAGATGGTAGCAATGTAAGTTCTAGCTATTTCTGTTAATCATGAAGTAAGTTTAAATGTTTGAGAATGCTCTTCATTTTGACCTCTCACAAATCCTGAAATAACCCTTGATTCTAACTTTTTTTGCTTGGCTTTTGCCCCTTACTCTTGATTAAATATGGATATGATGATAAAACTTTTTCTTCTTTCTCAGAAACAGTATGGTTCAGCTCATTAGGGATAATTATGGCATACAACTCTGAAACACTTCTTTTGAGAGTTCAGTTGTAGGCATTTGACTCTCCTTTAAGAAGGTTGTGGTCCTGTTTCCACATTGGATCTCCTGTCCAACTGCTCAAATGGTTTTTGGCACAGTGACTTCTTTCTCACTGAAAATAATTATGTCTGTCTCATGTCATCTGTATGTAATTTCAGGTGTTTTTCAAAATGCTTCTCCTTTTAAGGTCTAGAGCCCTTCAGGATTGGACCATACACCAACTTTGTTAACATTGGAGAGCGCTGTAACGTGGCAGGATCCAGGAAGTTTGCTAAACTCATCATGGCCGGAAACTATGAAGTGAGCATCCTCATGAGACCTGGAGGCACCTGCCCTACCTCTGGCTAGTCAGCATGTCAGTGAACATCCTTCTGCCCTTGGTAGTGCTGTTAGCAGAACTGCTAGGAAGTGTGAGAGGATGGTAATGGGTGTTTGTAGCAGGTGGGAGTAGGGGGAGGAAAAATCAAAGCTACTGTTACAGTATTTGTCAAAAAGTACTGCATTTGGGCATAAAGAGGGTCGAGATGGGAGCAATTCAGGCTCTAGCTATTTCTGTTAATCATGAAGTAAGTTCATATGTTTGGGAATGTTCTCTCATTTTGTCTTCTCACAAATTGTTTTAAATATTTTTTTAGATGTTGGTGGATCTTTATTTTATTCATTTATTTAAATGCAGAGTTGAGAATCGAACGCAGAGCCTCACATATGCTAGGCAAATGCTCTACCACTGAGCCACAACTCTAGCCTCTTTCTCACAAATTCTTCTAGGAAAAAGGAAAGCCAAGAAAGTTTCTATTCAATTTCTCCTGACCTCATAAAATGCTGATAGATGAGGGTATTATTGATCCTTTTAGCTGTAGATTAAAACAGATAAAGAAAAGACACAGGTTCTTGCCTTAGAAAGTTTATGTGATCATTTTAACCATGTTAACCTCAATCCTATTGTGGTTGTGCAAAATTCAATCCTCATGGAGCCTGCCTGAGACATATGAATAGGTTTTCTTTTTCTTTTGCAAATATGATGTTAAAAATAGAGGAATTTGGTCTGAGCATTAATGTTGGTTAATTTTATTATTCAGCTTTTCTCACTCTTAAGATTTTGCAACCTTTAGAAAGAGATCTTTCAGAAATTAGTATCAGAACAGATTTAGTTTACATCACACAGAAATGGTCCATTAATCTTCCTTTATGGACTTGCCAATTACCACTTCACAGCATTCCCCAAAGCTGTGTCTTCCTCCCCAGGGAGGGGCCTGGTTACCTGGTTTCTAACTGATTGGTCCCCTTCCCTTCATTCTTGTCACTGCTTACTGCTGCCATATGCTTCTCTCATGGTTATCCTCCCCAGTTCATAGTTCTGTGTGGCAACTTTCCGCATGTGTTGAAGTTCACACTCTGGAGGCCAGCCTCCTATCCTACACTTGTGCATGGTGCTTCCCTTCCTCATGTTCTGCTTGCTTCTGCTGCAGGATCTTAGCTCTTGTTTGCTCCTTCTGAAGTGCTGATGTCTCCTCCTAATCATGTAGTATGCTGCATTTGGCAGTGTTTTGACTTATGTTTTGATTCTTCTACCCTTTCTATGGTGTTCTCTTCAACTCTTGCATTTGATGAATTTGTCACTGATTGTAGGGAGCACTTTAGAAGAAGCAACTCAGGGGCACTTGACCACTGAGCCCCATCCCCAGCCCTATTTTGTATTATTATTTAGAGACAGGGTCTCACTGAGTTGCTTAGTACCTCACCATTGCTGAGGCTGGCTTTGAACTTGTGATCCTCCTGCCTTAGCCTCCTGAACCGCTGGGATTCAGGCATGTGCCACTGCGCTTGGCTTAATAATACTTTTTTAATAAAGTTTTTCTTTGTGCCAGTCTCTGTGCTAAATGCTTTCTATCATTACATGTTTATTCTTCATAGCCCCATGAATGAGCACTGCTGTTATTCCTGTCTTTTAGATGTGGAAATGGAGACTTTGAGAGAGATTAAATTACTTGCCTTTTGTTTCACAGCAAGTAAGTGATAGAACCCAGTCCATTGAGCCCAGTCCCTTCACTACTCTGCGTAGTGGAAAGAGGAGAGGGATGCAGTAAAAGCAGGAGATGATGGGTGGCACGAGTGCCCATTAGAGTCTAGTTTTCCAGGACTCAGTGATCCCTCAAGGCTCTTTGGCTTAGTGGAGAGAGCACTGACCTGAGAGGAGTTTCAGTCCTGGCTTCTTGATCAACTTAGGCTTTTTTATAAACAAACCACTTTTTCTCTCTGAGCTTGAATGGGAGGGTTGGTCCTTCAAGTGGTTATTCTATGATCGATGAAGTAGAGGGGTGAGGTATTGGCATCTCTGTTTTCCAGGTCTTTTGACCTCTGTCACTTACCTTCTGTCTCCTCAAATCCATCCCCCAGTGGCCAGCGGAGGACTTCCCCTCTCAGATGGCTTCCTCGGTTCAGTCCATAGGGAACTTGTACTTTCCTACACTGTATGGCAGTGCCTGGTAGGTTTTTATGTGACTGTGTCACATACTCTCAACTAACTCCTTCTAGATGTAACTCCTTCTAGAATGGGGATTGTCAGCTATACTTCTTATTCTTTATACTATTTAAATCATTACTGATACTGAAAAATATTTTATGATTTGCCAAATGGATTGGTGATCCTTTTTCTCTGTGCTGCCTTGCTTCACTGTGAATGGCATTTCATTGTGGCATGTGCCAGAGGGTATCATGCCTGTTGTGCACAGAGACTGATTAAAATTCCTATTTGATTTTCTCGGACTTAGGAAAATCAGGACAATATCAGTATCTACTATTGATTTTTCTCCTTATTTTATCACACTGTGACATGTATATTGAAGATTTAAATAATAACAAAAAAGTCTCAGTATTACCAATCGTGTATTTTTTCCAGCATTTTAAGAGGAGATATATAAGGCCTTTCTTGGTTTCCAGAGGCTTCAAACTATATGAAAACTTAAACTAGTACTTGTGAAGGCATGAGGAAATGATAATGTAATAAACCACATGATGATGATATTGAGAGACTCCAGGTCATTGTGAAGTGAGCAGTGTTTCCCAAAGTGTGTTCTTTGGAACATTGATCCTGCAAGATACTCCATATGATCATTAGTGGGAAATTCTGAATATAATATTCTTTTATTGAAGGGTGTAATGTTTACTCATATATGAAAGGATTTGATAAGCATTTCAGTATAAAGACATGCTAAAATACACTTATCATAGTTTTTTTTCATGCAACTCCAAGTAACAGCCTCCTATTAATACTTTTCATGTTTTGGCAAATACTGAAGAGTGACGTGAGTTTTGGATGATTTCTCCTAGGAACTTTCTTAAAGGAAATGGAGCTTAAGCTGGTTCTAAACAAATGTGGAAGAGAAGGGGATTGTTTTGGCTGAGTAAAAAGGCAGGGCTAGCTCAGAGGGCCTTGACCACAAGCTGAGGATTTTTATTTTTTATGGTGGGAAAACAGCTTTGGTGGATTCTTAGTGAGGTAATATGAAGGAAGAGGCCTGTGAGACAGGTTCATCTGTGGAGAGAGCTAGGGAGAAGGACAGGGAACCAGGCTGGTTAATCTAGAGTGGTTGGAAACGATACTTGGGGGATGGTGGGGGATCACTTTTGTTAGCATTCTCTGAGTCACTCTCTTCTAATGATGCTTCCTTTTGCATTCTTCCTCAGGAAGCCCTGAGTATTGCCAAATTGCAAGTGGAAATGGGAGCCCAGGTGCTGGATATCAACATGGATGATGGCATGCTAGATGGTCCGAGTGCAATGACTAGATTTTGCAACTTGATCGCTTCTGAGCCCGACATTGCCAAGGTTGTGCAAAGTTTGTATTTGAGGGGTTTTGGCTGACTCAGTGTGTCATTCACTTAGCTTTGTCAGTTGTCCCCTTGATCTGTCTACTCATGATCTGCTTTTCTATTTTCCCACATTTAAAGCACAGTGGTTTCTGGTTGTCAGCTTTCTTTCTTTTTTTTTTGGTATCAGGGATTGAACTCAGGGCACTTAATCTTTGAGCCACATCCCTTGGCCCTTTTTGTATTTTATTTAGAGACAGTGTCTCAGTGAGTTGCTTGGTGCCTTGCTAAGTTGCTAAAACTGGCTTTGAACTCATAATCCTCCTGCCTCAGCATCCCATTTGATTGTCAACTTTCTTGACTAACTGTAACCTTTTGGACACAAATCAGATTTTTTTTTTTTTCTTTACGGTACCTGGGATTGAACCCAGGGATGCTTTATCATTGAGCCACATCTCCAGCCCTTTTTATTTTTTTATTTTGAGACAAGGTCTCACTAAGTTCCTTAAGGCCTTGCTCAGTTGCTTCGGCTGGCCTTGAACTTGTGATCTTCGTGCCTCAGCTGCCTGAAGTGCTAGAATTGTAAGCTTGCACCACCATGTCCAGCATAAGCCAGATTTTGGAGAGAGATATGGCTTTAGCTTGGCTATTTCCTAGGCTTCTGGGATTGGTCTTGAGAACTGATGAGTATTAGATTTCTGGGCGAACCTAGGACCCACTTTCTGAATCTTGGAAGGATGTCCCCACCCATTCCTGCCACATCACTTGTTCCTTGCTTGCCATGGGCAGTGGAGTTCAATAAGTGCTCCTTATCAGGAAGAGACCTTGTTAGGCTTATCAGATTAAAACAAAAGTATAAAAGTAGTTAATCAAGGGATTATGTCAGCCTTTACACTTGTTCTTTAAAAGGTTAAAATTAAGATCTACATGATGATTCACACCTGTAATCCAGCCCATGAGGCAGGAGGGTTGTAGTTTCAAGGCCAGCTTCAGCAAATTAGCAAGGCCCTAAACAACTTAGTGAGACCCTGTCGCAAAATCAGAAATAAAATGGGCTGGGGATTTAACTCAGTGGTAAAGCTCCTTTGGGTTAAACTTCCAGTACCCCCCTTTCCAAAAAAAAAGTGAGTGTTAATTTTAGCATCAGTCTTTTAAAAAACTTTAGAGGGGTTCTAAAAACTAAAAATCTTACCTAATTTCTCTGCTATTAAGTCTGCGATGAGAAGTGATTTTTGAAGTTATTTTGTAAAAGAAACCTTCTGGTGCTTTTGTTTTGTTTTGATTTGTTTTTTGGTGCTGGGAATTTAGCCAAGAACTCAACCACAGAGCTATACCCCTATTTACTTCCTGGTGCTTTTAGAGTTGTGTGTTTTGGGCATGCCTGTAATCCCAGTGACTTGGGAGGCTGGGGCTGGAGGATCCTAAGTTCAAGGTCAGCCTAAGCAACTTGTAGGATCCTGTATCAAAATAAAAAGTATTGGGGGATGTGGCTCATTGGTGAAGAATCCTTGGGGTTAATTCCCGGTACCAAAAAAAGAAAAGGAAAAAAAATTTCAGGTTGGACTGTTGTGATTTTTTTTTTTTTTTTTTTTTTTTTACTTCAGCAAATGCTTAGGTTATAAGTCTTGTGGCAAGTATTGAATTATAATCTTTATTTATTTATTTATTTTTTTAAAATTTTTTATTGTTGGTTGTTCAAAACATTACAAATTTCTTGACATATCATATTCCACACTTTGATTCAAGTGGGTTATGAACTCCCACCTTCACCCCATACACAGATTGCAGAATCACATCAGTTACACATCCATTGATTTACATATTGCCATACTAGTGTCTGTTGTGCTCCGCTGCCTTTC
>NW_025999927.1:4605201-4613244 GCF_001458135.2 Marmota marmota marmota
CGCTGCAGACTCTAGCCGCGGGGCGATTTGCTGAATAAGCAGTGTTACCCTCCGTGCGACAAACCTCTCGCGTTTGAGTCCCCGTAGCCGATCCTCGTGCAATGGAAATCCTTCCTCCAGGTTCCGGAGCACCCCACTATTGCTGGAAATTCCTAACAAGATAGCCTTTAGCCGTCCTGACTTGTCATACTCCCACACAGTGAAGCAGCACACGGGGGCAATGCGCTCCCCTCGCCGCCATCCGAATTATAATCTTTAATTTGTATATTAAAACTTCTACTAAAGAACTGGATGTTATACTGGGCACAGTGGTGCACACCTATAATTCCAGCAACTCAGGAGTCTGAGGCAGAAGGATTACAAGTTCAAGGCTAGCCTCAGCAACTTAGTGAGGCTCTCTTAATATAAAAAAAAGGCTGGGGATGTAGTTTGGTGCCCCTGGGTTCATTCCTCAATACCAAAAGTAAATAAATAAAAATAAAACCTAAAAAATGAGTTGGGCGCCATAGCACCTGTTTATAATCCAGTAACTCTGGCTGAGGCAGGAGTGTCAAGTTTTGTGTCCATCCCTGGCAATTTAGTGAGACCCTATGTCAAATAATAAAAACTTTGGGATGTAGTTCAGTGGTAGAGTACCCCTAGGGTTCTACTCCCAGTACCACCAAAAAAAAAAAAAAAAATCCAAAACAAAAAGCAAAAACAAAAACTCCTTACTAGGCTGAGTGAGGTGGCACACGCCTGTAATCCCAGCGGTTTGAGACAGGAGCATCACAAGTTCAGAACTAGCTTTAGCAACTTAATAAGGCCCTAAGCAACTCAGTGAGACCCTGTCTCTAAATAAAATACAAAATAGGACTGGGATGTGGCTCAGTGGTTGAGGGGCCCTGAGATCAATCCCCAATACCCAAACAAACCAAAAAAAAAACCCTTACTAAAAAGTTTCGCCACTTTTCTGGGTTTAATAGACCTTTTGAGAATTTAAGGAGCAAAGAAACTCAGGGGCCTGTTGAAAGTCAGTCAGACTCAGGTGGAGCCAGTGGTTTATCTGCTTGCTAGTGGCAGGAAAGCTGGATGCCCTCAGGGTTCAGGCCTGTGGTTGGCCCTGGTTTCCATAAGTGGGCTGTCTCGTCTGCTCTGGCTGGTCTGTGAATTATAATGATGACAGTGTCTTGTCAGCTGTGAAGGACTCTCATGACTTAAGAGACTGTTACTTAGTGCTCCAATCATTATAGTAATTTTTCTTTTTTCTTGTTTTTGACCTATTACTAAAATTTATTGGAGGCCAAGTTTTGGTCAGTTATAGTATAGCATAAAAATGCTCTAGTAGCGTGTTTTCACCAGTAGGGTCGGGACACTATGCTGTCACTGAATTTCTTAAAACATTGGTCAGGTATTTCATTGCATTTGACCCTTTTCCTAGAAAACTCCACATTACTTGCATGCTAAGAAATAGAAAATTGGCAGAGTGCTTGTTTTTTTCTTGTTGTCTTTGGAGGTGTGATTTAGGTAATTTCTTACAACTCTATTGAAACATGTACCTTGAATTCTCCCTCTTCGTTCCTTACTGCCTCAGACAGATTTGTGCCCTTGAAATACCCTTTCAAAGTACTTTGTGCTTCTATTTTGTTGTAGCATTTACTGCTCTTAAGAAATTACTATTTAATCATTTATCTTTATAGCCTTGGTGAAGCTAGGGACCTGTGTGTCTTAACATTGTGTGAGGTCTGACATAGTAGTCACTGAAGTTATTTATTGAATGCTTTAATTAAACAATGGGGCCTAGATCAGCCTCCATGTTTCATTTATTTATACCCATTGAATCCTTCCTTTAAATCCTTCCTTTCCTTGATACAGAGGCACTAATGAGAAGGAAACCTGTTCTCTGTACATTTCACTATTGTCCTTTGTTTTAGTTAAATGCATTTGTTGAGTATTGGATCTACTTTTACTTTCTAATGTTAAAACTCATTTTCTCCTCACTGAGGAACTTGATTATCTAAAGGGAAAACTGAAATAGAATAACTTGGCTACAGGGCTGTTTCCAAAGGGCATAAGACTAAACCTTAATCCCTCAGTTCAACCAGGGATGTCTGAATCTCACTTGAGGTATTTGCCTCAGGGTTAAGGCACTTGAAAGTGTGAACTAGGACTGAAACCAGGAAAATGATCTTACTGATTCCATTCTGGTCTTTGAATTGTAAAGTCCTGGCTCATGCATGTAGTCTCTTGTATGTTGAAATTACTCCAAGAATGTTTGGCTTTAAGAACAAGTACTAAAATCCTGTCTGTCTTTTCCATACATTATGATTATTTTTTTGCCTTTCTCTTAGGTGCCCTTGTGCATTGACTCTTCCAATTTTGCTGTGATTGAAGCTGGGTTAAAGTGCTGCCAGGGGAAGTGCATCGTCAACAGCATTAGTCTGAAGGAGGGAGAGGAGGACTTCTTGGAGAAGGCCAGGAAGATTAAGAAGTTTGGAGCTGCTGTGGTGATTATGGCTTTCGATGAAGAAGGACAGGTGAGAGATTTCTGTCTACCTAGCTGTACTGTGTCATCCAGGTTAGATAGCAGTGGGAGAAAATGAATTCTGAAGTAGCTTTATGCACATGCATGTACACAATACATATGTCTATATCCACACACAGATGCATGCATACATTTATATATGTGAAGGTTTGGTATAGAACAAAGTCATTACATCAGTGGAGAAAGGTTGAATTATTCAGTAAACACTACTGGGACAACTGGTTATGCATTTGGAAGAAAATAAAGTCAGAGTCCTGTTTTAATACATTTTGTGCTGCTCTAACATACTATCACAGACTTGATAATTTATAAACAATAGAAGTTTATTTGGCTTATGGTTCTGGATGCAAGAAGTCTAAGATTTTGGGACTACATCTGGTAAGGGTCTTCTTGCTGCGTCATCCCCTAGCAGAAGGTCAGAGAGGGTGAGAGAGAGCAAGAGAGTGGAATTTATCTTTATAACAGACCCACTCTCACTGTAAGGAACCCATTCCTATAAAGAACATTAATCCATTTGTGAATAATTCTTATGATCTCACCACTCATGAAGGTCCCACCACCTCAGCACTAGCCCCATCCCCACCATACACTAAAGTCTACACTGATAAAATATTTAAATGTAAAAAGTTCTAAAGAACATATAGGAAAATTGTAACTAGTGTTGCAGAAAATACCATTAACCCAAAAGGCCAGAAAGGAAAAATATTTACATAAAAATATAAAACTTTATTATATGGCAAAGACATGGTACTATTTGTGACATGAGTAATAGTATGGGCTGATGTCACTAATATGCAAAGAATTTCTATAGATCAGACATCAAAACTAGGTTGACTGGGAAGTTCGTAGAATGGACAAAAAAAAACAAGCAATTTATAGGAAAAGGAGTACAAATAGCCAGTAAGATACTGATACTGTTTTTTAAAAAGTAATAATGTTCATTTTCTTTATCAAAATAAAAACAATAGGATTGATAAATGATAGCTCTCATAAAATATCCCTGCCATGGAATCAGGGTGGGGCATATGGGAAGCTTCAAATACAACTGTGGTTTCACTGGGTGATCATTACATTGTTATGTTTTATACCTCACATAACTTTCATAAGCATCTTGGTATCTGTTCAGTAACTAAAGAAATTGAAAAATCCATCCCTTTCGATTAATCCTGTCTTGGAAATCTTGTAATAAGTTCAGTATGTAAGGCTATGTGTTCACACTCATTTTAGCATTATGATAGCCAAAAACTGAGAACACTCTAAATAACCATTACTAGGCGAATGCTTAAATTTTGGAGCATTTAAAAAGAATGAGTTGACAGAACCATGGGCGGGGGTGGGGGGAGGGAGATGATCCCAATTTTATTTAATAAATAGTATGAACAGAAAATAAATAATCCGGGCTGGGGATGTGGCTCAAGCGGTAATGCGCTTGCCTGGCATTGCAGGGCCCTGGGTTTGATCCTCAGCACCACATAAAAATAAAATAAAGATGTTGTATCCATTGAAAACTGAAAAATAAATATTAAAAAAAATTCTCTAAATAAATAAATAAATAAATAAATAACCCGATGATAGCTTTGGGATAGGCATAGTTTTATATGGGAACACATTAGCAGTTAATAAATGGTGTACTTTTTCTTTCTGCCTTTTTAAAATTTTTGTAATAAAATCATTTTTAACAGAAGTGTTGTTAACTCCTCTTGTACAAAAGATGAAAAATAAATTTTTTTTTTTGTTTTTTGGTACTGGGGAGGCAGTGGGCACTCAACCACTGAGCGACTTCCCCAGCCCTATTTTGTATTTTATTTAGAGACAGGGTCTCACTGAGTTGCTTAGCACCTCTCGAAGTTGCTGAGGCTGGTGGTCTCCTAAGGTTCCTCTGTGGAGGAAATGTTTGAAAACCCAAATAAAATGAGGGAGAAGTCCAGGAGGCCATGGGGGAATGAGTAGAAGAGGTTCTGGTAAATGGAAAAGTAGATATAAACAAGATTGCCTCTGCCATTCGGCATCTCATTCCCCAACTTGACAGAATGTGAGCATCTTCCCATTTTAGTAAGTATGGATTATAATTCCATGGTTGCATTATATTTCAGTATATGCCTTAATTAGTCTATTGAACTAATTTTTTAGTAGTGTGAACAATGGCCAGTGAATATCCTAATTTATGCAGCACTTTCACTTGTAGAAAATGATTTTCTTAGGATCAGTTCATAGAAGTGAGCCAAAGGGTGTGTATAAATTTAATATTTTGAGTGCACTTCATTAGATCGTTTGTCTGAAAATTTGTATCCATAGCAGTCGCACCAATTTGCAGTCCCACCAGCAATGTATGAGTGTACCTTTTCTCCACGTCCTCGCCAACATTTACTGATGCCTGTATTCTTGATGATTGCCATTCTGACAGGAGTGAGATGAAATCTTAAAATAGTTTTGATTTGCATCTCTCTAATTGCTAGAGATGTTGAACACTTTTTCATATATTTGTTGATCAATTGTATTTCTTCTTCTGTGAAGTGTCTGTTCAGGTAAGGACTATATTGATTGTTGTTTTTTTTTTGTTTTTTTTTTTTTGATGTTAAGTTTCTTGAGTTCTTTATCCTAGAGATTAATGCTTTCTGGGAGGATGCTTTATCGGAGGTGCATTTGGTAAAGATTTTGTTCTAAGGAAGCATTTTAAGGCTTCCCTTTGGCATTTCCAAATTGCCAGCAATTTGTTCCCTCATGCTTTGTGACCATTAACAAGTAAAATAAGAGTTACTTGAACATAAGCACTGTGATCCTGCTATAGTAGGTCTGATAATCGACCTAGCTTCTACATAGGGCCAAGGAACAGATAATGTGTACTGCAAGTATATGCTGACAGATAAGATTCATGTCCTAGGGCGGGTGGAGCAGGACAGTTGTAGGTTGGTTCAAGATTTCATCAACCTACTCAGGGTGGAATGCGATTTTAAAACTTAAGATCTGGGCTCTGGCTGTGGCTTAGTGGTAGAGTGCTTGCCTAGCATGCATGAGGCACTGGGTTCGATCCTAGCACCACATAAAAATAAAATAAAGGCATTCTGTCCATCTACAACTACACAAAAGAAAAAAATTGTTTCTGGAGTTTTCTACTTAATATTTTTGGACCATAGTGGACCACAGGTAACTGAAATAGTGGAGAGTGAAACTGCGGGTAAGGTAGATTCCTATATGTATATATTTTTTTTTTCTCAGAGCATATTTCATTTTTCATGTAGCCAGAAATTCAAGACGTAATTTGGTGAGTGTGCTGAGTGTTGAAGTTGCAAGTTTGACCCAAAGACAGCTTCTGTGACAAAGTTCAGACATGCTTTGAGTAAAAGCAGCATTCATTCCCTCATATATTCATTCAACAAATGATACTGATCCTCTGACAGGTACTGCTCTGGGTACTGGGGATACAGCAGACTGACGTTCTAGCTGTCACAAGACAGGTTGGCAATTTAATAATAAGTATTAACCAAAAATAACAAAAAAGTTACCAAATTAGTACAGATTCTGAAAAGACCTGCTCTGAAGAAGGGAGGAGGAAGGAGGGATGGTGGGGCTGGTTTATGGAGGGTGATTAAAGCAACTTCTGAAAGGAGCCTTTAGCCAGATTCCTGAGAGATGTTGAAGCACAAAACCATGTCTGGGATATCTGGAGCAGTGGCAGCAGTACATGCCAGGGCTCAGGAGCACCGGGTTGGAGGGGTTAGGCCTATGGGAGGAGCAGGGTGAGAGAGTGTAGTGGAGGAGGGGCATGATGAGCTTTGGCTGGAGGCAGAGCCTGACAGCAAGGGGAAGGGAAGCTGGTAAGGGGAAGGGAAGCCATGGGGAGTGAGCCTTGCTGGAGTCCTAGGGACTTCTGTGATGGGTGGTCCTCATTCATATCTGTAAGCTGAGGCACATGCTAACAAGTCAGTGCTGTAGTGGGGGATGGGGAATAAACATGCTTCCTCAGATCAGCATATACTGTTAAGGTGGAAAATTCAGGAAAGCCATGGCAGTGCTGCTGGGGTGAAAGGACTTGCAGAGAGGTCAGAAGAAGGAGGGACACTTATTTTTAGTCTGTCTTTTAGTAGTGTTTGCATTTTTATCATGTGTGTTTTTAAGAAGCCTCTTTAGTAAATATGCCATTTATATGCATATAAAATTTGATTTTTGCAGAAAAAAATCTTACCTGTCATGTTGATAAAAATACAAAGGGAACCAGGCACAGTGGTGCATTCCTTCATTCTGAGCCACCCTGGAGACTGAGGCAAGAGAACACTAAGTTCAAGTTCAGCTGGGACAACTTAGCAAGACCCATTTCAAATTAAATATATATGTGTATATATATATATTTTTTTTTTCAAACAGATTCCCCCACTGAAATATGAAATAATTTGGTAAATATTTAGAGGCCGCTTGGCATTTGTATTTCTGTGAAATCCATATGTTGACACTTGAGTGCTTTCAACAAGTGAAATGTACTTTTTTCATGGATGACACTTTGTTTTTATTTTTTATATTTCATATATTCTCCTTTCCCCAGGCGACAGAAACAGATGTCAAAATCAGTATATGCACTCGAGCCTACCATTTACTTGTGAGAAAACTGGGCTTTAATCCAAATGACATCATCTTTGACCCCAACATCCTTACCATTGGTACTGGAATGGAAGAACACAACTTGTATGCTGTGAATTTTATCCATGCAACTAGAGTCATTAAAGTAAGTAAGGGTCATTTTCTCTTTTCGGTCCAAGACATCTCAAATTTATCACAGGGGTCTAGTGAATGGTTAGAGCTATCACCTATTTTTGGATAGGGATGTTGACATTCTCATTATGTAGTAAATTGTTTTTCCTCAAGTTATAGACTTTAAAATTTTTTTGTAATGCTGTTTAAATTATGAAGTGGGACACACCTCATAGTTTCACAGTGTAACACACTGATGCTTGTGTGTTTCTCCTTTTCTGGGTATACCTCATTCTGAATTTCATGTCATAGTCATCATCCTGATTTAGCCGTGTTATTTAGGGTTATTTTTTCTAACCTTTGTTTTGATGGCACTTGGAGTGAATCCAGGGTATTCTACTACATGACTTACATTTTCAGCCCCTTTTATTCTTTCATTTTGATACAGGGTCTTGCTAAGTTACTGAGACTAGCTTCAAACCAGTGATCCTTTGCCTTGGCCTCTTGAGTTGCTGGGATCACAGGTGTGTGCCACTGTGTCTGGATGGTGGTTTTGCTTTTTAAGATGGCCTTAAGGCATATGTTGGCGTGGCTAGCATTCATGAATGCAGGAAGGCTATGATGTGCCCAGCATTGATGGTATTTCTCTTGGAGCAGGGCGTCAGTATTCCCTATTTCAAAGTTTTTTTTTTTTTTAACTTTTATTATTCAAAACATTACATAGTTCTTGACATATCATATTTCATACATTTGATTCAAGTGGGTTATGAACTCCCATTTTTACCCCGTATACAGATTGCAGAATCACATTGGTTACACATCCACTTTTTTACATA